>NC_057795.1:424514690-424592048 GCF_018294505.1 Triticum aestivum | reverse complement strand
AAATGACATAGCAATGCAAGATACCATATGCACGATATGAGCAACATAACCCTGCCAAGTTAGGGCATGCACCTCGGGGGGGGGGGGAGGGAATATGACTGGTCATCTATCTCTGAATCCTCCTCTGAGGAGCTATCGGTAACCAGCAAGACATGCGCTTCCTCAGACAGCATTGTCTGATCTGAAGACCTTGTTTCCACTCCAGATTTTTCCATGACCGTGCCGAATGGATGATGCACAGGAAGAGTAATTGAATGTACTAAAATTGTTGACAAATTTAACACGTAATAAAAAAATGATGGCATGATATAATTCACATATAAGATGACTGGCTAATGAGGGTGGCATTGCAAAATTCACATATATGATGCCTGGCTAGACAAAATGGCATTGCATGATTCACATATACGATAAAGAAACTAAACAGATGGCATTGACACAAAGCATGTCTAAACTAAGCAGATGACATCTTTAATGTATACAATAAGCAATGCAAGGCACCATATGCATGATATTACCAACATCAGCATGCCAAGTTAGAGCGAAGACCTCATGGGGTAAATAGGAGTGGTCTTCTCCTTCTGAATCCCCCTCAGAACAGTTATCTTCCTCTTGATTACGATCCAAAATGGGTGGAGGGGGGGCTGCCTTTGCGCCCACCATGGAACAACGTCTGCATGAAATTTTATTTCCACGCAAGGCTCGTCTCTTTTGCTCTACATGATCAGTTCCATTGTGTACAATAACTGGCATGCATAGGAATAAAACATAGTGAGATTATGTAAGGAGTGCATGCACAAATCCAGAGTGATGGTAGCAAACTGTGGATAGACCCAAAACCAATGATAGCAGGCAGATAATAGCTTTAGTTAAAAAATATAGATAATGGGTCCTTTAATGTTTGTTTGCACCCAACATGAAACTCATAGTAGACACCGGAGATTAACCAGATAGTAGACAAATAGTACTGATTGCTGCCCCAATATGTACCCCACAACCATTTAAAAACTCAAGTTTCAACATTAGTTTGGACCTAACTCGGAGTCTAATAGGTGAACACGACGATAATGTAGCATGTCATCATATTATGGACGCATAACATAAGCAGACACGGAAGAGTGCGACCTCTCTTGCGGACCCGTGTAGTCCTCAAGGTCATCTGCTCAGTTGATGATGGTAATGTAGTTGTCATGGCTGCCGGCGGCGGGGAAGAAGATCTGAGGCGGCAAAAGACAGTCTGGAGAGCGGATCCCTGCTGTGGTGAACCCTTCCGTCGTTGCAGCAGCTGAGCTGGGGTGGAACACAGCGCCGCAGGAGCAGGACAAACCACACAAGGTTTTCTTTGACACATATCTGTAACAGAAGTAATTGAGTAAGGGCTTGTTTGAATTTGAGGATTCTAACAATGCAGGGATAGGAAATAGACAGGAATAGGATAGGAATGCACGTGCAAAACAGAGAATTTAAAAACACGGGATTTCTGCCAATTTGGGTGTTTGATTCACAACAATTGGAAGATCACACGATGCAAAAAAGCATGGTGAGACTAAGTCAAACCACAAGAAAATGTACGGTTATAATGCTATTATGCTACTATCTCTTAGTCTTGTGCTTGATGAATAGGAATATGAAAAGGAGAAGAAGTGGAAATTAGAATTCCTACGGTTTTTCTTTCAAGGAGACACTAAAGGAACAAATCCTACAGTTTTCCTTTGCTCCATTCCTTTGCACCAAATTCATGAAAAGTAGTACCATAGGAAACTTTCCAATTCCTATGTTTTTCATTCACTTTTCCTTTCAAGCACTGGCAATTCTAGTGAGCGGGCTTGAGCAAGGAAAATCCTACACTAAAAAAATGTTTTTGTGCTACTTCTATTACTTTAGACCCAGGCCACTGCCATACAAGCTCAACTCCGAGGCCCATCGATAAATGCACAGCTCAAACGTGCAGAGATAAATAATGATGGCGTTCAAGAGAGTCTATCAGAGATAGCTAAGTTGCCTAGTACCTCACTGCTTGTCATATAGTAGGATAAAATAATCGTATTTCCCGTTACTACGAGTGCTTAGTGGACAATATATATAACATGTAGAGTAAAAAATAGATGCAACAAGTGTACAACCTCTTTGGCGAAGCCATGTCGATCTCAGAGTGATTGGCTTGGCCGGTGAGGATGCTCCAGCTGACTTGGTTGTCGGAGGAGGGGAAGAAGATCTTAGGCGTCTAGAGATGGATCCCGAGGTACTGCTCCGCTGTGATGGAGGGTTTCATCGTTGGAGCAGCTCCGGTGAGTTGTACGACGCCGAGGCTGAAGCGGGACAAGAGAGACAACAAACACCGTTAACCTGAGTTGAATTCTAATAGCATCTCCAATACATGACGTAAAATACATAACCACAAAGTGCTAGATGTAAAATACATCAGCCGCTCATCTGTGAACTTAACTGTTGAAACTGAACTTAACTGTCGAAACTGAACTTAACTGTCGAAACTAAACTTAACTGTCGAAACTGAATTTTGCTGTCAAAACTGAATGCACTAGCAAGGTGAGGCTACACGTCGGTCGAATGACTTTTTCATCTCTGGTCAGTCGATTTTGCAGCCGTTGGACACGAAATCAAGGGCCTACGGTTCATCTTCAACCTCCACCCCCCTAAGCCGCCAGCCACCACCGGCCAAACAGCAGCCCCCCGCTGCCCGCGGCTGGCGGTGCGCCGCCCCGCCCGCCCCGAAAACACTCCCCACCGCCGGTCCGCCGCCGCCTCGGCCATCCCTCTAGCCCCCCCCGCCGAGCTTTTTCTCCAGCGATCCCCATGCCACTGCCCCGCCAACGCCCCGCCACCGTCGGTGACCACCACCCCCATCCTGAACCCTAAGATAGATAGTGGGGTACTCTTCGGCGAGCCCCCCTCCCTGCTGCAGCTGGTTCTTCCTTCACCCTGGTGAGCCCCCCCCTGAAAACCGACTGACCCAAAAGTCGATTTAGTCGACTGAAGTGTAGCTAAATCGGAGCAGCATCGCAAGCAAGAGCAAGAGCGAGAGCAGCAGCGCGAGCAAGAGCAATAGCAAGAGAAGACCAGATAGGGGATCGAGAGCAAGAGCAGAGAAGCAGCGCGAGCGAGAGCTAAAGCAGCAGCAACTCCTACTGATGTGGACATCGCTGCCGAGGGAGCGACACCGTGGAGGAAGTGGCCGACGACGCCGCCGTGGATGGAGCCGCGCCGTGTTGGCTCGGGATCGAGCACCGGCAGCACCGTGAGATTGAATCAAGAAGAAAATACGGCGATTAGTATACAACCTCTTTGGTGGCGCCGATTAGGCCGCAGCTTCATCCGAGGAAATGGTGATGATGATGCTCTTCTGGTGGTGCAGGTGAAGACGATGGTGTGGGAATGGAGGTGGCACGAAAGACGAGGGGAACGTCGGGGCAGCTCCTTGGAGGTGGAGGACGGGGTGGCTGAACCGGCGGGACGATGAGATCAACGATGGATCCTCATCCAGTACGGTGGATGAGGGACGTCGAGGTGTTGCTGTGGACGACGTCGTCGGGGAAGAGGCTCCGGCTGGGTGGCAGACGGAGCAGGGTGTGGGGTTTCGTCGCGGGTTTTCACGACCTCGGTGTATGAATGGGTGGGCAGATGGGATGGCAGTGGGGAACCATGGCTTAGAGACGTGCTTGTCCGAAATGTGGGGTAATTTACGAAAGTACCCCCACCGATTTGAGGCGGTTCTTTCGGTTCAGGGGTACCACGGGCATTTCGCGTGTCGGGATTTCACAGGAGGTGGGAGTTTTCGCGCGCGTTGTAATTTCGGAATAGCAAGGCGCGGGTTGAGATGGAGGGAGTTGTCGGAGCACAACGAGACAAAGATATATCTTAAATATTTCGGGCTAACAAGGCGCGGGTTGAAGAGGCGGGAGTTTCGCAGCACAATAGACAGAGACGCTAGCTTGAATTTTCGGCATAACTAGGCGCGGCTTGGAATTTCGGAAGAACAAGCTTTACGTGTACCAAAAAAAAGACAATTTGCACTTCAACATGCACAACACACACACAAACACCATTTAGACTAGAGTAAGGTACACGTGCATTGCACGCATGAGATTTGGCAACCAAATTATGAATAAATACCACATTATAGCATGCAAGCTTTGAGTCATATATGCATGATGTAGATGTTCGTTTAATTCTTATAGTTCATTTCATTCCAAATCATCTAGTTTTTATAAGAAAGCTAATCTATTTTAAGATCCATGGAATTGTGCGTTGTAAGACATAAAGTAAAAACAAATAATGGCAAATCATGTAGAAAAACATTTGGGCAATTCTGATATGGAAGATTCTAGAACAAATAAGAAGTGCTTGTGTTTTGATGTTTGTGCATTATGCTTAAGTTCAACCATGGAGTCTTCTAGATTATACATGTGGCGAAATCTGGTGGAATCTAGATGATATCCAACGGCCAGTAGTGCTCAAATTTGCCATCTTTGGACCATCGGATTCGCCTCCTCCAACGACCATCTTTCAAAGTTAAAGTTACCCGCACAGAATATAAAAAATATAAAATATAATATATATATATATATATATATATAGGGGTATAGATATAGATATGTGATGCGAAAGCCGCCCATAATCTCCAATTAGAATAGTGTGTCCATGCACGGATGCGACATGGCCAAATGATGTCTTCCATCGGTATCTCAAATTCAAATCAGTCTGACCTTGTTCAATGTGTATACATTACAACATGCTCGTTTCCAAACCACACCGCGCAGATCTCCGTTATATTCATGCATGCATGGGTTTCAAACATCAGGATCTCTTATTCAAATATTTGAATTTAACTTTACATTGATTATGACCTCACCTATTCTTTTACACCCACACAGTAGTCTTCTCTTTATAATTGTACCACTAACTTTCTCTCGTGCATGCATGCACACACACTACCAGTCGGCATTATCCATCGCACGCATGCAATCTTTTTCTTCAGGTCGGTCTCCCATGAAGGCACACACCCACACACATCCCCCTCTCCATCATATCGGGCATTCTTTATCTCTCACGCGTGCATGCGCAATGATCGATGTTCCTCTATGTATGTGTGTATATAGCTAGGTCTTTCATATTTTTTCACACAAACTGGTCAATCGATATGTCTAGTGAGGTCTCACCCTCTTTCCCACGTCCACATCGATCAATCTATACCTCTCTATATATGATTAACATATATGGCTAATACACCCACATTAATTATATATCCAACGCCCCACTCTCATCATCCATGCCTTCCGCTTCATCTCACAGACGCGTGCACAATGGCGAAGACAGGGGGCAGTAAGGGCCCTGCCCCCCTAACATCACTATATATTGAGGCTAATATGAATGTGATCATTAGACAATTGCTACTAAAAATGGTTTAAGTTCATGAATTGACCCTCCTTGTAATGGATTAGCAATGCTTGGCCCCCTAGCTCATTTATTTTTCATGGCTCCGCCATTGCGTGCAACAGCGCACGTGTTCCCCCCTCTCTCTAATTATCGATCTCGCACTTGTGCATTCCTTCATAGTCTCCCTCCACTCGGCCCCTCGCACCATCTTCTAGCCCCCCACCGGATTTTGCCACATGTACAATCTAGCAGACTCCATGGTTGAACTTGAGCATAATGCACAAACCTCAAAACAACAGTGGTTCTCTTTTGTTCTAGAATCTTCCGTATCATAACTGCCCAAACTTTTTTTCTAGTTGAATTGCCATTATTTGTTTTTACTTTATGCTTTACAACGCACAATTCCATGAATCATAAAATAGATTAAGGGCTTCTTTGATTCAAAGGATTCTCAAAGGAATTTTGGAGGATTCTAATCATTAGGATTTTTTTTCCTATCTTGGTTGTTTGATCCGTAGGATTGTAAACCATAGGAATTTTTCCATATGATTCATTTGCACTAGATTTCATAGGAAACATCCCATCCACTCAAACCTCTTTGAAAGAATTCTGGGTTTTTTCTGTGCACAATCAAACACTCGTACAATCCTTTAGGATTCAAGACGACATTCCACTATAATCCCATGTTTTTCCTATTCCCGCATTCTTAGCTTTTTATAAAAACTAATTGATTTTGAATGAGATGAACTATAAGAATTAAACGAAGGGCTACATTAGGCATATATGACTCAGAGCTTACATGCTATAGTGTGGTATTTATTCATAATTTGGTTGCAAAATCTGATGCGTGCAATGCACGTGTACCTTACTAGTACTTCGAGTATGTGTAAAACATGTAAATTAGAATACCAATGGCACGCTACACAGTGTCTCTCTTACAGTTCATGAAGCCACGTGGCACATGTGAAGGCGTTGTCGCGACCTCCTTGCATGGATTGATCACAGTGACGTGCTGCTGGTTCTAGAAGAATGTACTCGTCCTCCCTGAGCCATACTGGCGGTACATGCACGAAGCAAAGATTTGCACGCACGCCACACACGCACTCATTTCCTCGCACGCACACGCGGGTACACGGGTGGACGCAATTTTGTACCAAGATCCACCCCATGTGATAATTTGACGCGTGTAAAGTCATTCACTTCATTGATGGTCAATTAATACAACGCATGCAAATTGAGTGGACGTGAGGGCGGAAGAAAGACATTATTACTCCACTGCGCGCATGCGAGTAGTTAAATCGTGGGTTGCTAGTAGTACTTCCATTGGTCTCCTTCGTATTTTGTGCCAATTTTTGACAGTAACATAATATTTACGCATTTGAGCAGTGTAGTACTTGAAATTTATGTTCCGCTAAACTCATCGGGAGCCGTTTCGGGCCTCGAAACCAAAACCATCAATTAATATTTATCTTGTTCCCATCAAATTCGAAAGCCTGCTCACACCTACTAGTACGTACCAAACCTGAACGTGTTTCCACTATGCAGGTATTAGTACTAGTGCTAGTACTTAGGTTATAAAAAGGGGAACTACCTAACCGAAAATTACTCTACCTTTCCTCCTCATAAGTGCTTCTTCTTCGTCCGTCGTTGCCATGGCCGGTGAGCAGAGCTCTAGGTCGAGAACTACTCGTAACAAGGGAGCGACAACCAAGGCTACGGGAAAAAAAGAGGTCTCGCCGCCACGCAGAGACCTCGAAAGATCTCTCACGGGCAGGCGATGGCTCCCAGGAGCGCCCTAGCCGCGGAGGCGAACATGCCGAGCCGGCGGAGCTGGAGTCGTTATCCCTCGACGGCATGCCCGATCAGCTCAATAAGCACCTCAATAAGAAGAAGGAGTTCATCCAAGGCTTGATGGAGTTGCTGAAGGAGAGCCTCGACGACATGCCCGCTGAGCTCAATCAGCAGGGGGAGTTGACCACCGGCTTGGTGATGCTGCTGAAGAAGTGCATTGCCTCGGAGAAGAAGGCGATCGGCGAAATCCTGCAACTTCAGGAGGACAAGGCGAAGCTCTGCCACGAGATCGACCTTTTGAAGGAGAAGAACGCTGGCTGGAAGAAGCTGCATGAGAATAGTAGTTCCTCGATGAAGATGCTATAGGCCCTCATCATGGAACAGAAGGAGGAGTTGGCGAAGCTCCGCATCGAGCACCCGGCTGCTGTCAAGGTACGTAATGCGGCCGTGGAACAGATGATGAAGGCTCGCGTCGAGAAATCCCGCGTCATGGACAGAATGAAGAAGATGGCGGTGGAGACGCGCAAGGAGATTGAGGTCATGGAGGCGATGAAGAAGCAGTTACGACTCCGCGGCGAATTAGATCATTTGGGGTGATAATCTTCCTTCTTCTTTTGCTCCTGTGTTTCATCTTTTGCTTTGGGTGTTTCGCTGCACGTGTCACATTCTCTGCGAGGCACGAATAGAACAATGGTTTTTTTTGAGGGAATGAATAGAACAATGCTAACAATGATATGACTAGCAAATTAGATCATTTTTATCGCCATATGGCACTGGGCTGCCGTGTTTCGTGCTCCTCCGTCGCAGTACTACTCTAGTGGAAAACTTGAGTATACTGCACGGTTCTTTGCTCCTCCTCGATCAGGTCGTCAGCGCATTTATACGAGCAGTCAAATCACAAGGCCCCACCTTCCATCAGTAATGAGCCGTCAAATCACAAAGGCCCTCGCCTCTTGTGAAACCGACCAAGCTAGACTGCCCCGCCCTCTAGCCTTTTAAAAAATGTATACTTTTGTACATCAGTAGTATCGATGGATTGCGCCATGGAGCAAAACTTGAAATTAAAAAAAAGGTGGTACATATAGAGAGCGCTCGTCACCAAATTATGCATATAGTACTATTAAAAAGGCTAGTCACAATAATGGTGTCCAGCACAACCCACCCCTCAAATAAAACTAAGCACCCTGGAATTCTTTGACAAAACTAAGCACCCTGAAATTCTTTGACAACTAAACTGCTGGCTATATGATGTTGGCCATATATATTGTATGTATATAATGTGAAGAAATGAGTGGTAGTACTATACCAACTAAAAGATGAAATGTAAGAAATACTAGTATGTACGTACTGAAGAGTTAAAGTAACAAGAAGAAACATAACATATAGTTTTGCCGGGGGCTCAGCACAACACACCCCTCAAATTAAATTAAGCACACCTGAAATTAAACTTTGCAACTATTCCGGTAGACACTGCGTTAGAACCACCATGAGCAACGACACTGCCACCTTACTCGAAGTCCTCGTCCACGTCCTCGACTTCGTCCTTGTCCCTCTTCCTCTTGGCCAATACTTCTTTGCTTGAACCGCACACTTGGTTGTTGCTCTTCATCCAACCCTTGTAGATATTGAAGCAAAGGTAGCCATCATTGCAGCGTAGTGGATGTGGTCTATATCTAGTACATTCCGCTGCCGTGCATGACGATGAAACGTGTATGGAGGTTTCTCCAGTTTACCGTACGAAGGATGAACCATGGCTCCTGCCAGGGTCAGCATTGAAGGCTGACGAGAGGACACCAGCCGATTCTTCTGGAGGTCGAAGGTGTTGCCTACAACGAGGCCTATCCGACGCAGGACTTCTTTGTCGTTACCAAAGTCTACAGTAACGAATTTGACTAGGTTTCTCTCGAGGATGTCCTTAAAATCCTGGCACTCAACGTCGGCATGGCATATGTGGTAGACCAAGCATAAGTCATGCACGCAAACCTGGATCATGGCGGGCTTCTTCCTCTCTTCGTCCTTTAGATCCTTCTCTCGTCCCAGGACTGTGGTGTACTCAACATCTAGCCCAGCGACCCACTCATCATTTGAGTCTTCGAACATGCGTCTGAAGCGAGAAAGGCATCCTTTCACCGTCGCGGAAGAACGGGTGTAGATGACGTCGAACTCATCGCCGGTGATGGTTCTAACCTTGTACTCACCACCGATCATGGAGATTTGGGACGCCATGGATTTGGGAGGAGGGTTAGGATTAGTGGAACTGCCATAATGTGAATGGACGGGACGACTAGGAGCGAACCACCATAGTATTAAAGGATGTGCGGGGAAGAGTAGGAGCGAACTGTGAGCGTGCGAACGGTAGGGTAGTGGCTTTCCATTCTCCCATGATACGGGCTTCCGAGAGCCCTTGGATCTAAGATCGAACGGTTGCATGGCGTGATTCTAGACCTATGGGTGAATATCCTATCCTAGAGGGTTATTCTGCAAATTTTCAGCAACTTAGCATGCGACCGTTTGATCTCAGATCCAAGGGCTGCCAGCAGCCCGTATCATGGTCGCGCCTACCACGACCGTCGCGTCGCTCGCACGATCGCACCCTTGGAGATTTAACACGGTGCGTTAGGCTATCTGATGTTGGCATGCCATACATAGTCTTCACTTAGTCACTCATACTACAACAAGGTTAGCTATAAGGTTGGCTATAAGTGTATTTTTTTACTCCTCTCTATCTCTTTCTTCGTACTCCCTCCATCCCATAATATAAGAACGTTTTTGACACTAGTTTAGTGCCAAAAACGTTCTTATATTATGGGACACATGGAGCACTAGTATTTATTGCATTTGCCAAGGAGTGACCTCTTCCAATGAAATGGTGTTGCTAAGTTTGCTTCATTTAATTAGCTATAGACTCAAAATTGTCTTTTCACCTAGGTACACGCGCTTAGCACCATTTCTTCCTTGGGTCACCAAACTAGTCTCTCTCTTCTTGATTAACTTGCCACATCAGACTTTATGCCTATGTGGCAAGCTTAGCACCTGTAGGAGCAAGTAAAAGTAAGTACAATAGTGAGCTTTACATGGCATTTTTGCATATGTGGAGGAAAGAGAGGCAAGGAAAAAGTGGAGAAGTGGGCTCTCATGCAAGAGCCAGCCTCTACTACGTGGTGGAGCATTGGGAGAGGCACCTGTATGGAGGTGGTCAGGAATCGGGAGACTCACGCCGGTCGTAGCGCCGCAGTTAAAATGATAATGGCAAGTTAAATCACGGGGCCCCACATGTCCAACAGTAACTCATTGTCAAATCACATAGCCCTACGTTTGTAGCAGCCTACTCCCTCGTCTTCTCGCGTCTCTGTCGAACCGACTAGGCGGAACTGCCTCGCCGCCTACCGCGCAGGAAAAGCCCCGCCCTCGACTTTTAAATAGTATATAGTATACTAATTTTGTATCCATGGATTGCACCCACGCCATGGAGCAAAGCGTCTAGAAAACGGCGGTACACATGTACGGAGTATATAGCACGCCCGTCGCGTTCGCGTCGCACCCCAAACGGTCGGTCGGTCTGGCATGCTGCTCTCCGAATGGAACGCGTGTCATATTGCATTTGCACACACATGTGGGACGGCAATTCAGAACCGACCATAGGCACACTCCCCGGCCCTGCAAGTCGGGTGACTTAATAGACGAGGGAGATGAGCGATAGTACTAGAGAAGTGTTGTACTACGTTGGTGCCTGGACGATCCCTGCAAGTCACGGAAGATCAGTTCGTCCATGCATGTGACCAGACTCCAGCAGACACGCCTGGATTGGCTATCGTCTACATATCGTGCAGGCTGTGTTGTACATGGTTGTAGTTGTGGTGAGAAATATAAAAAAGGTTTCTTGTCATCTCGCAAAATTAGGTGTCATGTGCTTCGGATCACTGCGAGGGTTAAACAGCGACAACTGAGTTGGGCTAGTCATTGGGGGCACATGCACAAACAGTGACTACTCGGCTGCCATCTAGGTCAAGACAGCTATGTTAATTAGGACATCTATCGACGGACCCGTTTTCTACGAGTTTATCTTTAATTTGAGCTTTGTTCCTCGTCTAGTTTGTCCGTCGGGATTCATGTTGTGTCCTTTGGGCAGTGAGGTTATGATTTCTTGTCATGTGGCATTTTTTCGTGTTATATGTTATAATCCGGTGCTTGAGATCAAAATGACGACAACTGCGCCTCCGGGCCACGTGCATGAAGACTTCTCGACGGTCATTGACAAGGTCAAGTTGGCTCCGGTAGACAAAAGAAAACTAGTACTACTCCACTATATAGGCAGGAGCCTCTGCGCTTGCTTACTAGTGTTGCTCTCTTCACACTGTCTCGGCCTCTCCAGATCTAAACACGACAGCGGTGGCCACACATACTCTCTCTCTACTCACCGCTGGTCACAGATCCAGCCGGATCCTGTCCGCCGGGGAAGGTGAGAAGGTGCAACGTTCACGCGGTCGTCCTCAGCGACGACTCTTACCCACTGCTGGGCGCGTCCCGATCAGCCTGCCTTGCCGTTCTCTCCCAAGCACCGCTGGCGAGGGAGGGCCTCCGACCCCTTCTTCCTCGCTACTGTAGTGTGGGCAGATCCGGCCTCTCGCCGCCCACCTAGCGACATCCCGACGACCATCAGGTATAACTTCCTTCGAAACTGGCCTTGCTCTACTTCCCGAGCTCTCGACGTTGCTGCATTTGTATCTTTTACTATTTCTGAGGCCCCCTCATAGATAGGATCGATCGGTTGTTCGAAAACCACATAATTTTTTTACGTTTAAGAGGTAAAACTAGTTCATGCACTCGAATCTAGTACTACTTGGTTCAAACAAGGAAGAAAGGGGGTGCAGGGTGGGGGAGGATTTGTTACCTGAATCTAGGACTTGGTCGAAAGAGGAAATAATGGGGGCGAAAAGTAGCAGAGACTGGCTATCCAACTGGTCTCTAGGTCTAATAGGGAAATAAAGGGAAACGCAGTACAAACTCAATATAAACCCGATCTGTTGATTGAAAAAGGAAAGAAAGTGGGGACTGGGGGACAAGTCAACAGAGTAAGTCCTGCACTAGATTTGCTAGCCTCACACAGTATAAGGTTGCTATACCGAACAAAAATGGGACCAACCCAAATATCATGTTCTGATGTTTGTTGCCCGAGACACTCTTATGTAATGCCACTGGTAAAATGTAGCAGTCGCACCGTTAAAAGTAAGGACACGTTAAACCAATGTTGTTTTCAATGTAATGCCTCCAGTAATATGAATCAATGGCACTTCTTTACATGTCCTGCTAAAATTTCCCATTAAGATAAGTTGGTTCTTTTCATTAGAAATGCAATTGTCCTGGTCCGCCTACTCTCCCGTGCCCAAAGTAATGTCGTATTTAACGGTTGTCATAGTTAATCCTAATTCCCACACTAATATCTAGCAATGCCACTGCTTTAGAAATTGCTATTGTCCTTGTAGGATTGCCATTCAGATAAGGAACATGCTTCTTTTCATTTGATGCATGTTTCATCACTTGTTAGTCACCCTCCTTTCCACCTTTTTTGTGCAAACAGAGATATACATTTCACACTCGATCTTAGTTGAGCTGCACAAATGATATCCAAATTATAGTTGAGCATTCCAGGAGCTTCATAATCAATCTTGATGTTGCTCAATTTTATTGCAACTAATGAAGAAGAAGCTCTGTGGGTTTCGTTTTTTGATGGAAATGGAACCGGGGCTGGAGCCCTTTTCTTAAAAAAATTTGAAGAAGAAGCTGCTAGCTCACGAGACATTGCTTCATTTTAGGTGAACTGCACCAAAAGGTCCCATGAATTGAATCATCCATGTTGGTGACTAAAAGAGCCAGCTTCAGCATCCCAGTCTAAGCACCTCCGGCGTCCATCCTTGCGACGCACGGTACACGTCGTTTGCCATCTGCTCGACCCTAGTGTCACTGATAAAATGAAGTAATAATACAGTTAAAATAGAGCGAGTGTCATCTCTATCATTTCATTTCCAATGTAGATAAAGAAAGTGCTTCTCTTTGTTAATGTATGTTTCATCAACTAGTCCCATTGTTAATGTTTAAGCGTTTTTGCAAACTGGGGTGCTTAATTTTAGTTGATATGTACAAAAATAGAGATTTGAATGTCTCAAGGCGCCTCCTTGTACTACCGCTGTACACTGATGTTCATCACTGGCAGAAGGTGTATCTGGGAGACTTGGGACGATGTCCAGTATGAGGTGTACCGTATGAGGCGTCGCAGGGCCCATCTCGCCCTCCCAGCATGGCATACTATGATACTATCGCAATAGTTTCTTCTATTTATTTTGTGTGTTTCATCAACTAGTGCCACTATAATGTAATCACGCTTTTTCATTATCTGTGCAAACAGGGTTATTCAACTGCATTTTGGTGGAACTACACAAATGTAAGTATGGAACCGGCATATATGCAGAGTGCAAGGTGTGCAAAGTAAAAATTACCGACACCAACCATGCTACATGCACGCATTTGCATGCACCACCACCAGTGGGATGTGTGGTGCTCTCTGTGGACAGATCTTTCTCGGCAGCAAATCCTCTAACCAAATACTAGTAGCTTATATTAGCAGTTTTCTAGGGAGTACTCTTTTCTGAAAGAAGCACCAATCTATTTTTCTTTATTTGTACACTGTGTCACAACTTTGACCCAAAGGTCCAGAGCTATTTTAGGGTGATTGGCGTAGTACTCGGAGACTGATTGTAAGCATGATTTTCATTAGCTGTCACACTGATTGTAAGCATGAGCAGGTGGAAGATTAGGTTAGTGCGAAGCTTACCTTAAACCCTACCGCCGCCGTTGAAACGAGGTGAGTGTCGGTGTCAAAACCGGCGGATCTCGGGTAGGGGGTCCCGAACTGTGCGTCTAGGTGGATGGTAATAGGAGACAAGGGACACGATGTTTTTACCCAGGTTCGGGCCCTCTCGATGGAGGTAAAACCCTACTCCTGCTTGATTAATATTGATGATATGGGTAGTACAAGAGTAGATCTACCACGAGATCAGAGAGGCTAAACCCTAGAAGCTAGCCCATGGTATGATTGTTGTTCGTCCTACAGACTAAATCTCTCCAGTTTATATAGACACCGGAGAGGGCTAGGGTTACACAGAGTCGGTTACAATGGGAGGAGATCTACATGTCGTATCGCCAAGCTTGCCTTCCACGCCAAGGAAAGTCCTATCTGGACACGGGACGAAGTCTTCAATCTTGTATCTTCATAGTCCAGGAGTCCGGCCAAAGGTCATAGTCCAGCACAATGGAGACACAGGCGCAGACGTGCAGCAGGGACCCGTTGCAAGGATTCTTTTCAGATTAAGACCCTGCGTAAACCTTTCTTACTGTCTCTTGTTGATACACATCCCCCGGTTTTCTACCATAACCGAGGAGGAGGCTGGTGTTTTGGCATCGGCCGCGTCAGAAGTTCCCGCCTGTACCTGGACACTAGGGGCTTAGGGCATTGTTCTGCCCGGTATCATAAAGACCAAACACCTCAGGGAGTGTTCGGCGTCTCGAGTTAGGCCTTATATGCATCAGCTCCGAATCATGTCTTTGGTCAAATGTTGGGTTTGCCCGGCTCCTGTGTTTTGCTGCCTTACGTTCCGCTCCATCGGCTAACGCGGCACCAGGAGAACTACTGCTAATGCCCCGGTTCGGCCGGGCGAGCACCTCAGTAGAGAAAGCCGAAAACTGACTGTCATGATATAGCGAGAGACTGGTCAACCACTCGATCGACTATTGGAATGTTTAGAATTCCTCCTCTTTGATGAAGGACCGCTTCCCGGTCAGGCACATACGCGCCCCGAGTTCAGAGAGCGCGGCGCCTCTAGGGGCTATATAGTAGCCCCACCTTCGAGCTCCTATGGCTAAGTGAAAGTGATAAAGCATTATAGTCCGGTTGCCTAGTTTGCTACGCTATCACCTCCTTCAAAAGGACCAAGACGTTGGATTAAGTGTGAAAAAGCGCTTTTCTTTTTGCAAACACCCCCGCACCATGTGCGTGGGGGCTGAAGCCAAAGACTGCCATCTTTCAGGTTATACATACATATACGGCCGCACAGGAGATAGTTCAATACTTGAACGCACAAGTATAAAAAGCTATTGCATTATAAACATGATCTCACAAATCATACACGTCATTTGAACATGACATCTTTCGAGCACTGCGACTCTATTAAACGAGCGCCCTGCAGGACTTCCTCAAAATAGTGCTCGGCGGGTAATCGGCTTTTGTCCGAACCCCGGGATGCAACAGCAGTGGCATCCATGTCTGCCCAGTATGTCTTCACACGGGCGAGAGCCATCTGTGCACCTTCTATGCATGCCGACCGCTTCATCGCCTTGATATGCGGCACCGCCCCAAGGAATTGCTGCAACAAGCCAAAATAACTCTTCGGCTTGGGCCTTTCCGGCCACAGATGAGCGACCACATCCATCATGGCAAGTCCGGACAATCTATTCAGCTCAGCCCACTCAGCCAGCCGATCAGCCAACGGGAGTGGACGCTCCGGACTATGGAATTGAGACCAGAAAAGCTCTTCCATTTCGTGATCCTCCTGGCTTCGGAAGTGCATGACTGTGTCCGCTGCACTCGCCGCCAAATCCAGATAAGGATCCTCCGCACCACACAATTGGCCCAACTGAGCATACTTCGGATCCGTAAACTTCCTACGCAGTAGAAAGGGCTTTCCAGCCGCAATGTCTCCGGCCTGACGCAGTTCCTCCTTCATAGCCCGCATCGCACCACGGGCATCCTTGGCTTCGGCGGCGGCCTTCTTCAGGTCCTCTTGCTCCACTTGGCGTTATCCTTCAAGAACCTCACAGCGGTTGGTAGCATCTTTCAATTTCAAGGCCATTCCGGCCATATCTTCCCTGCTTCGGCAGTGAGCAGCCTTTTCGGCTTTTAGCTCTTCCGCTGCCTTCGAGGCAGCCGCATCACTTTTCCTGGCTTGCTCCTTGGCTCGAGCAAGCTCTGCTCGAAGGTCTTCCACAGCAGCGGCACCATCTGCATCAAGCATACAAATTGTAAGGAATGGGCGTCAGCTCCCTTACTAGGCGACCGCGGAGCAACCACCTACCTTGTGACTCATCAAGTCGTTTATTGACCAGCGCGATGTCCGCATCCGCAACATCGAGTTGCCTCTTCAGCTCGGCAACTCCATCAGTCCGGCTGGCTACCGAACATTCCGCCACCTGCATAGGAAAGGTGACATTCTATAACTGAGATTATGATCCTTGGCACGCTGTCGCTTTCGACAGCATACCAAGTCTTAGGGGCTACTATCTATACAGGGCGCACTTCATGTGTAAAACTGTCAAAAGGTATGTCATTTTTTGCGTACCTCAAACCCCGTCAGCAAGCTTCCGACGGCCTCATACAACCTCCTCTCGGCGTATGAAATCCTTTCAATCACCATACTCATTAATGTGCGGTGATCTTCTGAGATAGACGCCCTCTTGAGCAAATCCTGTAGCTCCACCGGCCGTACTCCAATGGGTGCCGGACTCTCCGGCCCTGCCGGACTCGGGGAGACCCTCCGTGACGACACCTCAAGGTCGTCCGCCCCGCCCGACGAGGCGGCAGATGGAGGCGTTTCGCTCTCCATCATCTCCGGACGAAGGTCCCCCGAAGATGAGCTCTACTGAGATGGGCTGAGATCCGAACTACAAGGTGAAAACTTCGGTTACCCTTAGAAATAAAGCAGGGGTGTCCCCTATTACAAAACCCCCCTTTTTTACTTACGGCTCGCTAGAGGGCTGATTCCTCTGAGGAGATAGTACGGCCGGGGCTCTTCCCGGCGCAGGACCTTCCAGTGCAGATTTCTTTCCCCGCTTTGAGGCCTTGGCCTCCGGGTCTTCGGAAGCAGTCATCTTCTCCCCTTGGAAGGAGGGACTCTCGATTCCCCCCTTACTAAAAGCCTCCTTGACAGAGGTGGTAGTTTCCCTGTGCCCCCCTTCGCCCTCCTCTGAAGGCGCAACCTCCAACATTTTGACTAACACGGGATCCGGCATGGTCTCAGGGAGGGGGGCCGGACACCGTATCAGTTTTGCTTGCGCTATCCACTCCTGTCCAAGGGATAGCTGGTTAAACGGCAAACCCATGATAAATAAATGGACAATATGTCCGAACACAGGGCTACTTACTTGAGTATCCGGGCAATTGCAGCTTAGGCCAGCGTCCTCGGTCAAGTTCGGACGCATCTCTTGCGATCCGAAGAACAGTTTGTACATCTCCGCGGGTGTCAAACCCATGAAGTGTCGGAGAGCTCGTGGCCCCTCCGGATTAAATTCCCGCAGGCGGAGGGGGCGACATTTGCAGGGCAGAAGGCGCCGAATCAGCATAACCTGTGCCACTACGACCAGATTAATCTCCCTTTCTTGGAGGCCTCGAATCCGGTCCTACAACAGGGGTACGTCTTTGGACGGCCCCCAGTTAAGCCCCTTGTTGACCCATGACGTCAGCTGTTGTGGAGGGCCCGAGCGGAAGACGGGCGGCGGCCTCTGCCTGCTGCCCCTGGGAGCGGTGATATAGAACCACTCCTGTTGCCACAAGCCGAGATCCTCCTGAAAGGAGCCCTCGGGCCATGGAGCATCGGCCCTCTAGCTTATAATCGCCCCGCCACACTCTGCCTGACGCCCCTCTATCATCTTCGGCTCCACGTTGAAGGTTTTGAGCCATAAGCCGAAGTGAGGGGTAGTGCGGAGGAAGGCTTCGCAGACGACAATGAATGATGAGATGTGGAGGATGGACTCCGGAGCCAAGTCATGGAATTCCAGCCCATAGTAAAACATGAGCCCCCTCATGAAGGGATCCATCGGGAAGCCTAAACCCTGATGGAGGTGAGACACGAACACGGCGCTCTCGCCGGGCTCGGGAGTAGGAATAACTTGCCCTCGGGCAGGCAACCTATGCGAAATCTCGTAGGTCAAGTACCGGGCGTCTCTCAGCTTTAGCACGTCTTCTTCCGTGACATAAGAGGGCATCCACCGGCCTCGTAGGTCGGAGCCGAACATTGTCGAAGGTCAAAAGTACCCGAATCTGGAGCCCTGGGTGTTGGAACTTGGGGCGAGAGGCGGATTCAATTGAGGATTGAAGAAAAAGAACGAGCCTTGGTCTCATTATAAAGAGGAAGAATACCAAGAGCCGTCCCCGTGACCGTTTGGAACCCGCCTTTGATGGAGGGGGCGTGGCAATGGGCGCGGTTGGGTTACCCACGTCCGTATTTATGGGAATCCCGGAATAAGGGGAACACGATCTCTGCTTCGACAAGACGTGCCAAGGAAACCGCTTCGCTAAACGCGCTGAGGTGGTACAATAAAAACAATTCTAGTAAAGGCTTGGTAGTGGTGTGACGTCACGCCACCAAATATGTCAGCAGATTGGACTTGTGTAATATTATCCTCTCTACGGTGGTACGTGGAATTTATTTTGCAGAGCCGGACACTGTCCTGGTGTTCAAAATCTTCCATAAATTATTCGGAGGAGGAACCCGCCTTGCAATGTCGAAGACAATATGCGCGCCGGACTCGTCATCATTGAAGCCTGGTTCAGGGGCTACTGAGGGAGTCCTGGACTAGGGGGTGTCCGGATAGCCGAACTATCATTATTGGACGGACTCCAAGACTATGAAGATACAAGATTGAAGACTTCGTCCCGTGTCCGGATGGGACTTTCCTTGGCGTGGAAGGCAAGCTTGGCGATACGGATATGTAGATCTCCTACCATTGTAACCGACTCTGTGTAACCCTAGCCCTCTCCGGTGTCTATATAAACCGGATGGCTTTAGTCCGTAGGACGAACAACAATCATACCATAGGCTAGCTTCTAGGGTTTAGCCTCCTTGATCTCATGGTAGATCCACTCTTGTAACACACATCATCAATATTAATCAAGCAGGACGTAGGGTTTTACCTCCATCAAGAGGGCCCGAACCTGGGTAAAACATCGTGTCCCTTGTCTCTTGTTACCATCCGCCTAGACGCACAGTTCGGGACCCCCTACTCGAGATCCGCCGGTTTTGACACCGACAACATTCTTTATGCAAAGCAAGCACATTAAAGTAAATTACCTGTTACTTACCCGAATCCAGAGCTCTCCAGGAGCATTCGCAGATCTGCCCCGCAGTGTATCTGACGCCGCCGCATTCTACCGGGCCGAGGAAGGGAGCTCGACGGAGAAGGTGTTCTGGTCCCAGTATGCTGAGGCCGGACACCCGGTGCCCCTGAGCGACCAGCTGAAGCAGCTGGTCGAGCTTCATAAGGCAGCCGAACAGGCCATGAAGGGCCTGATAGGCCGGCTGTGGCCTGGGGAGGCCATGCCTTTGAGCTACTTTGGGCTGGTGCGGCAGCTGGTGGATGCATGTCCACGGCTTGAAGTCATCAAGCGCTTCTTATGCATCGAGGGCGCCCGTAGGGCTTTTGCCCGTGCTAAAGTGCACTGGGGCAAGCTGGATGCTGAGAAGCTGGTGAAGGATGGGCCACCGGAGGGGAAGGAGCATCGCAGGCCCGAGATGTATTATTTGGTCGTCCTGAAGGGTGCCCATTTTGTAGCGAATGAATGTACCAGGGATGTAATTTTTGAGTAAACTCGCTCATGTTTGTCCTGTGCGCTGAAAACTTGTTCAGATGCGCTAAGCAACACTTTTTGAATTTAAAATATTACCTTCTGTGCGGCCGTTTATTAAATCTGAGAGATGCAAGTCGTCGGCTTCTACCATGCCACGAGTGCTGGGGTGTTCGGGATAAACCTGAGCGCTCTTGTTCCCATTCTTGGGTCCGTCTAGGGAGGCGCTCAGCACAACAAACAAGGAAATCAAACTTATAATGCTTTATCACTCTTACTTAGCCATAGAATTCTATAATTTTAAATTTTGGCGAAGCCCCTAGTATTCGGAAGACCGAGTTCGGGGCGCTATCGACGCCTAGGCCGGATAAATCCAGCTCCTCGCTCTAAGCGGCATAAGTCTTTAGGGACTCGAAAAACCTCTCGAACAGTGACCGGTCTCTCGCCCTATCATGACGGTCAGTTTTAGCTTTCTCTACTGAGGTGTTAAACCAACTCAACTGGGGCACAATCGTAGTAGTTCTCCCAGTGCTATCTTAGCTGATATAACGGAATGTAAGGTACCAAAACATGGGAGCCGGGCAAACCCAACTATTGACCCAAGACATGATTCAGAGCCGATGCATATAGTGCTATAAGTTCGGGGTGCCGCACTCATGAGAGTGTTCGGTCTTCTCACACCGTATTTTGGGGAACTTAAGCCCCTGGTGTATTGGCCGTACCAAAGTGTACGGTTGCATAATGTCATGACTGAACATATTTACATGAAAAAGGAATGCAATAATAGACAAGAGCTATGTATTGTTTATTAAAGGGCTGCTATGAAAGGAGAGCGATACAAATAGTGCGATAAGCAAGAGATGGGATTATTTGACCTGTCCCCCTCCAGGGGCAAGTTGCAAAACTTTAAGTAAGATAGGTATTTAGCTCGTTATAGAGAGCACCTGGACTTTCGACATGGCTTGCTATCTCCCTAGCTATTGCATCGTGTGTTCGGCGAGCGTACTGCCGGACAGGCCTTCCGAAGAGTGGAGTCCTGAAAGTAAGAGAAGAGAAATGACAAAATCGGGAGCCCCTAGTGCGGTTGAGCCGCATTCTGGGCATGCCGTTGTTGTGCCCCTCCCCTTATGCCCATGGTATTTCTAGAGAGTAATTATGTACGCGTGGTACTGGTTTCGCAATCCCGCGAGGGCTGGGGTTGGGGCCGCACTGCTATGCTTGCTCGGAATTTGCTAGACGGTCTTGTTGTAGGTTACTTTGGGCGCGCTTGACGGTGTCCGGACGTTTAATATCTGAACTGGAGAATTGCCTTGAGAGGCTAATTTGTACTTCCGCCGCGAGGGCCGCCGTGTGCTCCTCTGTTCGGAGAGAGCGTTCGGTGTTTCCATTGACCGTAATGACTCCGCGAGGGCCTGGCATCTTGAGCTTGAGATATGCATAGTGCGGCACCGCATTGAACTTTGCAAATGCGGTTCTCCCGAGCAGGGCGTGATAGCCACTGCGGAATGGGACGATGTCGAAGATTAACTCCTCGCTTCGGAAATTATCCGGGGATCCGAAGACCACTTCAAGTGTAACCGAGCCTGTACAGCTGGCTTCTACACCTGGTATGACGCCTTTAAAGGTCGTCTTTGTGGGTTTAATCCTTGAGGGATCTATGCCCATTTTCCGCACTGTATCCTGGTAAAGCAGGTTCAGGCTGCTGCCGCTGTCCATGAGGACTCTAGTGAGGTGAAATTCGTCAATGATTGGGTCTAGAACCAATGCGGCGAATCCGCCGTGACGAATGCTAGTGGGGTGGTCCCTTCGATAAAAAGTGATCGGGCAGGAGGACCATGGATTGAACTTTGGGGCGACTAGCTCCAACGCATATACGTCCCTGAGCGCACGCTTCCGTTCCCTTTTGGGGATGTGGGTTGCGTATATCATGTTCACCGTCCGCCCTTGTGGGGGGAAGCCCTTCTGTCCTCTGTTGTTCGGCGGCCGGGGCTCCTCGTCGTCATCGCTACGCAGCCCCTTGTCTCTGTTTTCGGCACTTAACTTGCCTGCCTGCTTGAACACCCAACAATCCCTGTTGGTGTGATTGGCTGGTTGTTCGGGGGTGCCATGTATCTGGCACGAGCGATCGAGTATCCGGTCTAAACTGGATGGGCCCGGAGGATTTCTTTTGAATGGCTTCTTCCGCTGACCGGGTTTAGAGCCTCTGAATCCGGCATTAACTACGGTATCCTCAGTATTGTCGCCGTTAATGCGGCACTTGTGCTTGTTGCGACACGACCTGCCATTGTTATCCTTGGTATCTGGATTACCAGGCCTCTTCGTCATGTAATTACTACGAGCTAGCCAGCTGTTTTCTCCCGCGCAAAAGCGGGTCATGAGTGTTGTGAGGGCTGCCATGGATTTCGGCTTTTCCTATCCAAGGTGCCGGGCAAGCCATTCGTCACGGATGTTATGTTTGAAGGCTGCGAGGGCCTTTGCATCTGGACAATCAACTATTTGTTTTGTCTTGGTTAGGAACCGTGTCCAGAATTGTCTGGCCAATTCCTCTGGCTGCTGAATTATGTGGCTTAGGTCATCGGCGTCTGGTGATCGCACATAAGTGCCCTGGAAGTTGTCAAGGATTGCGGATTCCAGGTCCTCCCAGCAACCAATTGACTCTGCTGGCAAGCTGTTAAGCCAATGCCGAGCCGGTCCTTTAAGCTTGAGCGGGAGGTATTTGATAGCATGTAGATCATCACCACGGGCCATGTGGATATGAAGGAGACAATCCTCGATCCATACCGCAGGATCTGTTGTGCCATCGTATGATTCGATGTTTACGGGTTTAAAACCCTCGGGGATTTGATGATCCATTACTTCATCTGTGAAGCATAGTGGGTGTGTGGCGCCTCTGTATTGGGCTATATCATGACGTAGCTCGGATGAGCTTTGACTGTTGTGTTCGGCCTGGCCGTATCTGCCATATCCGGCGTGACGGTTGTCGTCACGTGTCATAGGGCGCCCACGCGATCCGTAGATCGATCTTGTTTGCCTTGCCTTGTCCTCCAATATGTCTCGCAGGTCTGGCACGTTTCCCCGTGCCTTGGTACTTTTTGAGCGGTGCCGGGGTGCGGCTTGAGTTGAGGGCTGAAAGGCCTCTCTGTCGCGGCCACGGGGTGGCCGATCGGCCGCATCATACGCTAGTGATGTAGGTTTAGTTGCTTCCTCCTCTAGTTGGGGTAGCAGCCTGCGCTTTGGGTAGCTCTTGGAGGGGCGTTCGAGTTTGTACTCTTCGACCGCCAAGACTTCGGTCCATCTGTCGGCTAGCAAATCTTGGTCAGCTCTATGTTGCTGCTGTTTTCTTTTGAGGCTGCTTGTCGTGGCCATAAGCCTGCGTTTGAAAAGCTCTTGTTCGACGGGATCCTCAGGCACGACATATTCGTCGTCGTCGAGGCTTGCCTCGTCTTCGAAGGGAGGCATATAATTGTCGTCCTCGACCTCTCTGTCTGCCGCTCTCTCATGAGGGCTGGCTTCTTCATCCTCCTGTGTTGAATCCTGCTGGAGGGGGTTGTCTTCGGCACTGTCCGGGGTGTTTTGTCTCCAGTGCCGGACTCGCCGTTTTTGCTTTGGCGGGATTTAGAGCGGCGCCGCTGACGCCGGCGCTTAGGCTGTTTCTTGGAGGGGTCGTCCTCCGTTGTTCCATTGCCATCCCCTTCTTTTGGGGTGTCCACCATGTATATGTCATATGATGAGGTGGCTTTCCATTGCCCTATAGGCGCTGGCTCTTGGTCGTCTCCTTCATCGGCGTCCATACCGTCGATGTCTTCGGAGTCGAAGTCGAGCATGTCGGTTAAATCATCGACAGTGGCTACAAAGTGGGTGGTGGGTGGGCTTCGAATTTCTTCGTTGTCCGCATCCCAACCCTGCTGACCATAGTCCGGCCAAGGCTCTCCTGATAAAGAGAGAGACTTTAGTGAATTCAGGATGTCGCCAAAGGGCGAGTGTTGAAAGATGTCCGCGGCGGTGAACTCCATGATCGGAGTCCAATTGGGTTCAACCGGGAGGGGTGCGGAATATTCGGAGTCCGGAAAGGAGTCCGTCACCTTGGAGTCACGAGCTCCATGAAGGACAAGATTGGTGTTTGGCTCGATCGCCGTAGAGATTACAGCCCCCGAGGCGGCGTCTAGCCACCCATCCTCGACCGACGCAGTCGGCTCCGATCTAAGGGTCGGAGCGGACACCTGAGCGGCGCTCTGGGCACTGTCCGGCGGTAGAGCTAGATCGTGCCCATCGTGACAGTGCGGCGCGCTCGGCTGTGGCTCGAATCCGTCGAAGATCAAGTCTCCGCGGATGTCAGCCGTGTAGTTTAAACTTCCAAATCTGACCTGATGGCCAGGGGCGTAGCTTTCGATCTGCTCCAGATGGCCAAGCGAATTGGCCTGCAGTGCAAAGCCGTCGAATACGAAGATCTGTCCGGGGAGAAAAGTCTCACCCTGGACCGCGTCGTGGTTGATGATCGAAGAAGCCATCGGGCCTAAATGTGACGACACAGAGGAACTCTCAATGAAAGCACCAATGTCGGTGTCAAAACCGGTGGATCTCGGGTAGGGGTTCCCAAACTATGCGTCTAGGCGGATGGTAACAGGAGACAAGGGACACAATGTTTTTACCCAGGTTCGGGCCCTCTCGATGGAGGTAAAACCCTACTCCTGCTTGATTAATATTGATGATATGGGTAGTACAAGAGTAGATCTACCACGAGATCAGAGAGGCTAAACCCTAGAAGCTAGCCTATGGTATGATTGTTGTTCATCCTACGGACTAAATCTCTCCAGTTTATATAGACACCGGAGAGGGCTAGGGTTACACAGAGTCGGTTACAATGGGAGGAGATCTACATGTCGTATCGCCAAGCTTGACTTCCACACCAAGGAAAGTCCTATCCGGACATGGGACGAAGTCTTCAATCTTGTATCTTCATAGTCCGGGAGTCCGGCCAAAGGTCATAGTCCGGCCATCCGGACACCCCCTAATCCAGGACTCCCTCAGTGAGCGTCGAGGGAACCGTGGAGAATGGCAGGGAAGCGACGTCGCACCATCTGGCCTCCTCTTGCGGTGGGAGAACGAATACTCCTGTGGCTCCGGCTGGCTCTGCACCCTCACGAATGGCACACCATACTCGATTGATTCGTTATCCTCTGGGTGCTTGACCTTCGACCTGTACGCCCACCACCTACACCTGACTGTCGCCTGGGGCGAATCTGTCTGCTCCATCGCCCAGAGGATATACCCGATGAACTCGGAGGACTGTGGCGTGACTGCCACCAAGGAGTACATGTACATCGCCGCCCTCATCGCCGCCGTCTCGCTCTTTTGCATACATTGCCACATGGCCCACACCGTCCTTGAAATCTCCCACTCATTGTCAAACCAACTAAGGATCTCCTTCAACCTGGCTAACTTTGCCTGGTCGCCGCCGGGTATCTGCCTGATTCGCTGCTGCATTCTCTCCATAGATGTCCTTCTGAGTGGTCCGGTGCTAGCTTTGGAAGATGGGAGGAGAGACGGTGGTCTTGCAATAGAGAAGAGGGAGAGGCGAGATGGTGGTTTTGGAATGGAGATGATGGAGAGGATAGGAGGTGGTTTTGCAATGGAGAAGATTAGAAGAGGGAGAGGCGAGACGGTGGTTTTGGAATGGAGATGATGGAGAGGAGAGGAGGTGGTTTTGGAATGGAGATGATGGAGAGGAGAGGAGGTGGTTTTGCAATGGAGAAGATCAGAAGAGGGAGAGGCAAGATGGTGGTTTTGGAATGGAGATGATGGAGAGGAGAGGAGGTGGTTTTGCAATGGAGAAGAGGGAGAGGAGCATGCGGCATCGATTTAGGATTGGACGAGAGGGCCGGCGCGCTGTGACTGGATCAAAATCAAAATCAATTTACCCTTCAATTAAGAAAGCGACCCCACATTAACTAGTCTCCCTTTTATTCTGGGTCATATTTGACCATGATTTTCGCACATAAAATATATGTTATACGTTGCAAAAATAATATAATTTGAAAGTACATTCAGATACAAACCAAACAATACAATTTTTGGTGACATGCATTCACATTTTGCTTGTCAAATACAGTACGTGGTCAAACTTTGACCCAAAATACGCAAAACAAAAAAAAATACTTCCAAGACCAGCGCCGCTCTTCCGCTCTTCTCCTCTTAAACCACCGCTGCTCCTTTCCTATTCCAATCTAAATCCAGCGCCACTCCTCTCCTCTTCCATTTCAAAACTACCGCCCCTCCTCTCCTATTCCAGTCCAAAACCAGCGTCGCCCCTCTCCCGTTCTAATCCAAAACCAGCGCTACTCCTCTCCTCTTCTATTCAAAAACCACCGCCGGCGAGTGAAGGTTCTGTGGAGAAGTAGATCGATGGAGGAGTACAACCGATACGTGAGGATTGCAGATGGCGACCCTGTGAAGCTAGCTAGGATGTTGGAGATACAGTCTTGGTTTGACAACAAGGACCAACTAGCGGCGACAGCGACATCAATGGCCAAATATCTGCAACAGAGCGAAAAGGCGGCGATACTCCCGGAGGGAGTCGTGCCGGAGTACATAGAGCTGCTCCTCTGGGCCATGGAGCAAATAGATTCACCGAATCCGATCGTGAGGGAGCGATGGTGGGAGTATCGATCCCAGATGGAGCATCCACCAGAGATTGAAGGATCGAGCATCTACAGGGTGTCGTTTGTGAGGGTGTCCTGCCAGAGCGAGCCGGTGGAGTCTTCGTCGACCGAACCCAACTGCAAGAGGAGAAAAGCAGTTGGCCCGATGATGCTTCCCCGCCATCGTCTCCCTCGCCATTCACATCGTCTCACGGGGCGGCTGTCTGCTGCCGAGGAATAGGAGGGGGCTGCCCCCCAGCCCAATAGTCGGGCAGGTTGTGAATTGTCAGGAGGAGCTTAGGGTTGTCAGTATTTGCAGGTTGTGAATTGTGTTTTGTGTTGTGTATTTTGAGAGTACTTTCAGATATGAATGTCTTTTGAATTTCAGATTTGCAGTATTGAGCATATGAAGTATTTTATGAATTCTAGAGATCTATTTTTAGCACTTAAAAAATGTAGTTTCATAGGAGTATAAAAGTGCAGACAATGTGATTCTCAGAGAAGAAACTGCAAGTTTCTAGTTACAGATAAGAAACTGCAAGTTCAGTTTCAGATAAGAAACTGCAACTTTCAGAGGCAGAGCATTTATATGAACACATCCTTTTCAAAGAGGGTTAACATCATGTTGGAAGTTTTATTCATGGTCGAAAATGGAACTACCAGCCAGTTAACATCATGCTGATCAACATTCATGCATAGCACATCTTCATATGATGCACAGTCAAAATGCCCACACAATGTCGAGTGTGCGAAACACAGAGAAAACGAGGGACAAAGTTTTGGCAAGTGTTGGACGTGGTTTTGGGCTGCCCCGTCTAGGCTTTCATTTTTAACATGCGCAACCCATGACCTCATATGGGAGGTCCATAGGCCTGTTTGTATTTTCTTAGGGCCGTCATGTATCGATCGGCCTATGGACCTCCCATCCGAGGTTTTATTTTTGGCAACCCAATTTATGTATTTTGTTGAAGAAAACATAGAGGTTTGTTCTATTTTTCTATATAAGAATAGGAACGCCAGGTCCAACTTATGTTTCCCTTCTAACTATATTATATATATTCAAATTATTTTATATGTTATTATATATTATTTTTATTGCCATCATATAATTAACAGATACGTACATATGTAAGAAAACAATATCCCACATCTTATTAACTTATAGAAATAATTTCTTAACAAATAAAATCCTGGATTGTTTTGGCATGAAAATCCTAGTGATTGTGTACAAAAGCTTGATAAGATTTAAGGACGAATGTAATAATATCACTTATTAATTAAATATATTTATAACAAAATGCTCAGCCCCTTTTTATTTTTTGATAACATTGCTGGCCCAACCCAACATTATAATTAGAATCAGCCCAGCAAAATCGTGTATTTCAAGAAAGTGCAAATGGCCTGTAATTTTTTAGGAAATAAAATAAATGGGCTGCATGGACACTACATTATTTGTTCACCCAGCCCAGCTAATGGCGGTAATTCAAAAAAAAAGATCAAATTGACTGTAAATTCTACCGTGCAAAAAAAAGACTATAAGTTCTGAAAAAATGGGTTGAATACGTGCCACATTTTTGGAGGCTGAAATGTGGGTCAATAGGTCGAAGCCAATGCAAGTCGTTGTCAATTTAGTCAACAAATGATTCTGACATGTTAGCCGTTGGATTTACATCCAACGACCGGCATCCATCTTCAATCTCTCGTCTTCTTCCTCCAGCGTCGCCGGGACCACCTCTCGCCTCTTGGTGCTAGCAACTCTCCTTAGCTCGCTTCGCTATGAAGCACTACTCCACCGTTGGCCAGGCCATCCCTCCACCCCTCCACACCTCCTGTTCTTCTCCACCGACTGCCGAACCACACTGCACTAGAACCAGTTAACCCTCGTACACCTCTCCGTCTGCGACTCTACTCCCGCGTCTTCCCATCTTTGGCTCGTTGTTGTCCGGGGCCTCGCCATCGTCCACCACCTTGGATGCGCTCGGCGCGGCGTGGTCCACTTGGTCAACGAACGACACCATCGGAAGTAGACTGTGCGTGGAGAGGCTGACAGCTGGGTCCACGACCACACACAAGGAAATGCCTCCTTATTATGCGCAAAATAATGATTCCTCCACTTGACATCTGGGACCCACCAGAAGGGCCTCTGTATTTCGTGAAAAAACATGCCCCCCGCTGACATGCCCGACCCACCGGCTATCTTCGCACGCAAGGAAGTGCCTCCTTATTATGCACAAAAAATGAATACTCCCCCTGCCAGCTGGAACCCAGCATAGTGGGAGGCTGACTTGTGGGCCTACCAAGTTGATGGGGACGGAGGGCTTTGTCAACTTAGTCAATATGAACGATTCTAGCTCCTGTTACTGTACGATATTCATCCAATGGCCGTAGTGCTTCTTCAACCTCTGGTCTTCTTGCTCCAGCCGCCCAAACCAGCGCCGGTCGTGCCGCGTGCTTCTGCCTCCCGTGGCCGGCTGTGATGCCGTGGAGGCCTCACCGCCCCCTACTACTCCCACCGCTGGCCAGGCCATCCCTCTACTCACCCACACCCCCTGTTATTCTGCGGCGACAGCAGCCTCACACCATAGTTGAACCAGTGAACCCTCGTACTCCTCTTCACGTGGGCATCCACTGCTGCGTCTTCCCCGGCTCTGAGTCGTCCCCTTCCTAGGCCTCGCCGTCGTCCACCGCCGTGGTGCTCTCGGCGCGGCATGGTCAACGTGGTCAAGGAACGACTTCCATCAGACGTGGACTGTACGTGGAGAGGCTGACAGCCGGGTCCACGGCCGCAGCAAGGAAGTGCCTCCTTATTACGTGCAAAATAATGATTCCTCCACCTGACAGCGGGGACTCACCGGATGGGCCACCGTATTTCGTGAAAAAACATTCCCCCCGACTGATGGGACCCACCAGCTACATCTTCGCACGCAAGGAAGTGCGTCCGGGCAAAAAAAAAACGATTTGCCCCCCTGACTGCTCGGACCCAGCAGCTACATCTTCGCACTCAAGGAAGTGCGTCCGGGCAAAAAAAATGATTCGCCCCCCTGACTGCTGGGACCCACCAGCTATATCTTCACACGCAAGGAAGTGCGTCCGGGCAAAAAAAACGATTCGCCCCCCTGACTGCTGGGACCCACCAGCTACATCTTTGCAGGCAAGGAAGTGCCTGACAGTCGGGACCCACCTGGTCGAAGCGTATGTAGCTTGTCATTCTGGTCGCGAACGTGTATGTACATACTGGTCGATGTAGAGGCGCGCACGTGTTGTAGTAGAGGCGCACACGTGTCATAGTAGAGGCGCGCATGTAGCATGTACACATACGTACAACGGCCAGGGTGCAAGAAAGAAAATACGGCCACATACGTACATACGGGCGGGGTCTCGAAGGCCTACTCACGCATACGTACGTCCAGGGCTCGTGTACATGGTTGGGTCGTAACGGAGAAACAGCGTCGTCGTCGTGTTCATGGGTAGCCAATGGAATGCGTCAGAACAGAATGCGTGGTCGTGTTCATCGGGAGGGCTTGGACGGAACAGGTGATGGAAACGAGGCCTGGCATACCGCACAACGGAGGAAACGGGCTTGTGTTCGACCGGCCACATTCGGAACGGGGTCCTGTGGATCCGGACGGGTGTGGCGTACCGCAAAATGGAGGAAATGGACCTCCTACGATCGAAATGGGGGGTCCTGTTGATCGGGAGGGGTGTGGCATACCGCAAAACGGAGGAAACGGACCTCCTACGGTCGAAACGAGGGTCCTGTTGATCAGGAGGGGTGTGGCATACTGCAAAATGGACGAAACGGACCTCCTACGGTCGAAACGGGGGTCCTGTTGATCGGGAGGGGTATGGTGTACCGCAAAACGGACGAAACAGACTTGTGTTGGAGCGCTACGGTCGAAACGGGGGTCCTATTCATTGGGAGAGGCGTGGCGTACCGCAAAATGGGACTCCACGAGATACTATTCATCTCCATCGTCAACCTCTGCCAGCCTCCACGGGCTACCGTCGACCTCCTCCAGCCTCCACGGGCTCCTGTTCATCCAGCCTCCAGCGCGCGCTACTCCACCGGCTACTGTTCAACCACACCTCCACGGGCACCCTCCACAGTCTACTGTTCATCCAGCCCTCCACGTACACCACGGGGTCCTGTTCAACCACCCCTCCACGGGCACCCCTCCACTGTCTACTGTTCATCTAGCCCTCCACACCACAGGGTCCTGTTCATCCAGAGGCAACGCCACCGCTCACTGTTCATCCAAACCCCCCCGCAATGCTCACTATTCATCCAATCGATCGGCTTCAGTTAGCAGCAGTAGCGAAGGAATCGCTCGATCGGGTTCAGTTAACAGCCATCGATCGATTGCTCGGGTTCAGTAACGCGTAGCCTGCAGTGCAATCGTTTGGGTTCAGTTAGAGCTCAATGCCTCGCTTAGGTTCAGTTAGAGTCAACACCTCGCACACATGCGCGTACGTGTACGAGAGAAACGCATCGCTCGGCCCCCGACCACCCACCGTAACCGGGAACTCCCTGAAATTTTCCTCGCCCTCGCTTCTACCATGGTTTTTTCCGTGATGGACGGCCCAAACAATGTCATGCAGCTGCGTCTCCGGCCCGCCCAGGACGAAAAGCCCATTTTCTGTCATGATTTTTTCTTCATAGAAGTAGGAGCCCACCACATCTACGATGATACCGGGTTTTGTCACAATTATCATCATAGAAGTGTCATATGTATGACAGAAAAAAAATTCGTTCGGCCCAAAATGTCACGGATGTGTCTTTTTTTTTGTAGTGGCAAGGGGTAATTGTAGCACTTTCCAATTATGAATATAGAGTTATTTATTATCGAATCCCCAAGGAGCTAAGGCAGGATTTCTATTCTATCAACTTATGGATGTACCTTACACAACATTTTATGATCTTTTAACGTTTACCTTACTAGAAGTCATGTCGAAAGAAGTTTGTTCCCTTGAAGAGGCAAGTCAGTCAACTCAGGTGTTGTTATTAATTTGTTTTCAAAAAGTAAAAGAGTGAGAGTGTGACTTTGTGTGTGTGTGTGTGTTGTTGGAAATATGCCCTAGAGGCAATAATAAATTGGTTATTATTATATTTCCTTATTCATGATAATCGTTTATTATCCATGCTAGAATTGTATTGATAGGAAACTCAGATACATGTGTGGATACATAGACAACACCATGTCCCTAGTAAGCCTCTAGTTGACTAGCTCGTTGATCAATAGATGGTTGCGGTTTCCTGACCATGGACATTGGATGTCGTTGATAACGAGATCACATCATTAGGAGAATGATGTGATGGACAAGACCCAATCCTAAGCCTAGCACAAGATTGTGTAGTTCGTATGCTAAAGATTTTCTAAATGTCAAGTATCTTTTCCTTAGACCATGAGATTGTGCAACTCCCGGATACTGTAGGAATGCTTTGGGTGTACCAAATGTCACAACGTAACTGGGTGGCTATAAAGGTGCACTACGGGTATCTCTGAAAGTGTCTGTTGGGTTGGCATGAATCGAGACTGGGATTTGTCACTCCGTGTGACGGAGAGGTATCTCTGGGCCCACTCGGTAGGACATCATCATAATGTGCACAATGTGATCAAGGAGTTGATCGCGGGATGATGTGTTATAGAACGAGTAAAGAGACTTGCCGGTAACGAGATTGAACAAGGTATCGGGATACCGACGATCGAATCTCGGGCAAGTATCATACCAGTAGACAAAGGGAATTGTATATGGGATTGATTGAATCCTTGACATCGTGGTTCATCCGATGAGATCATCATGGAACATGTGGGAGCCAACATGGGTATCCAGATCCCGCTGTTGGTTATTGACCAGAGAGATGTCTCGGTCATGCCTGCATGATTCCCGAGCCCGTAGGGTCTACACACTTAAGGTTCGATGACGCTAGGGTTATACGGAAGGTATGTACGCGGTTACGAATGTTTTTCGGAGTCTCGGATGAGATCCCGGACGTCACAAGGAGTCCCGGAATGGTCCGGAAGTGAAGATTGATATATTGGACGAAGGGTTTTGGAGTCCGGAAGTGTTCCGGAGGTACCGGGTGATGACCAGCATGACCGAAAGGTATTTCGGGAGCCCCGGCAAGTGTTGGGAGGGCTTCATGGGCCAAGGGAAGGGGGAAAACCAGCCCACTAAGGGGTTGTGCACCCCCCTCACCTATTCCCATGTGACCAGGGGGTTTGGGGCGCCCCATCTAGTGTTCCCAGCTCCTGGCTCGGGGGCCAAGTCACCCAAAGGGGAGATCCCATCTGCCCTGGCCGCCCCCCCTAGGGGAAACCCTAGGGCGCCTCCCCCTCCCCCTTGACCCTATATATAGTGGAGGTTTTGGGGCTGCCCAACACACGAGTCTCTCTCTCCCAAGGCGCAGCCCTACCTCTCTCCCTCCTCGTCTCTTGTAGTGCTTGGCGAAGCCCTGCTGGAGTACCGCGCTCCTCCACCACCACCACGCCGTCGTGCTGCTGCTGGACGGAGTCTTCCCGAACCTCTCCCTCTCCCCTTGCTGGATCAAGGCACGGGAGACGTCATTGGGCTGCACGTGTGTTGAACGCGGAGGCGCCGTTGTTCGACGCTTAGATCGGAATCAACCGCGATCTGAATCGCTAAGGGTACGACTCCTTCATCCGTGTTCTTGTAACGCTTCAGCTTAGCGATCTACAAGGGTATGTAGATGCACTCCCCTTTCCCTCATTTCTAGATTACTCCATAGATTGATCTTGGTGATGCATAGAAAATTTGGAATTTGTGCTACGTTCCCCAACAGTGGCATCATGAGCTAGGTCTATGCATAGTTTCTATGCACGAGTAGAACACAAGTTGTTGTGGGCGTAAATTTTGTCAATTTACTTGCCGTTACTAGTCTTATCTTGATTCGGCGGCATCGTGGGATGAAGCGGCCCGGACCGACCTTACACGTACTCTTACGTGAGACAGGTTCCACTGACTGACATACACTAGTTGCATAAGGTGGCTAGTGGGTGTCTGTCTCTCCCACTTTAGTCGGATCTGATTCGATGAAAAGGGTCCTTATGAAGGGTAAATAGAAATTGGCATATCACGTTGTGGTTTTGGCGTAGGTAAGAAACGTTCTTGCTAAGAAACCTATAGCAGCCATGTAAAAAATTTGCAACAACAATTAGAGGACATCTAACTTGTTTTTGCAGCATATGCCGTATGATGTGATATGGCCAAAAGGATGTGATGAATGATATATATGTGATGTATGAGATTGATCATGTTCTTGTAATAGGAATCACGACTTGCATGTCGATGAGTATGACAACCGGCAGGAGCCATAGGAGTTGTCTTAATTTATTTATGACCTGCGTGTCAACATAAACGTCATGTAATTACTTTACTTTATTGCTAAACCGTTAGCCATACTAGTAGAAGTAATAGTTGATGAGACAACTTCATGAAGACACGATGATGGAGATCATGATGATGGAGATCATGGTGTCATGCCGGTGACGATGATGATCATGGAGTTCCAAAGATGAAGATCAAAAGGATCAAAATGATATTGGCCATATCATGTCACTATTTGATTGCATGTGATGTTTATCATGTTTTACATCTTATTTGCTTAGAACGACGGTAGTAAATAAGATGATCTCTCACTAAAATTTCAAGAATTGTGTTTCCCCTAACTGTGCACCGTTGCTAAGGTTCGTTGTTCCGAAGCACCACGCGATGATCGGGTGTGATAGGTTCTAATGTTCGCATACAACGGGTGTAAGCCAGATTTACACACGCAATACACTTAGGTTGACTTGACGAGCCTAGCATGTACACACATGGCCTCGGAACACGGAAGACCGAAAGGTCAAACATGAGTCGTATAGAAGATACGGTCAACATAAAGATGTTCACCGTTGATAACAAGTCTGTCTCACGTGATGATCGGACACGGCCTAGTTGACTCGGATCATGTATCACTTGGATGACTAGAGGGATGTCTATCTAAGTGGGAGTTCATTATATAATTTGATTAGATGAACTTATTTATCATGAACAATAGTCTAAGTTGTCTTTGCAAAAAGGTCGTAGATCAATAGCTCGCGTTATAGCTCCCTCTTTCAATACGTTCCTAGAGAAAGATTAAGTTGAAAGATATTGTAAGCAATGATGCGGACTAGGCCGGTTTCCTGAGGAGTGTCCTCGCTGCTACACATAAGGCTTATGTCTTTGATGCACCGCTCGGTGTGCAAACCCCTACAACATCGTCTGTGGATGTTGTGAACACCTGACAGACACGTCCTGATGACTACTTGATAGTTTAGTGCACCATACTTTAAGGCTTAGAATCGGGATTCCAATGACGTTTTGAACGCCATAGAACATATGAGATGTTCCAAGAGCTGAAATTGGGATTCTAGGCTCATGCCCGTGTTGAGAGGTATGAGACCTCTGACAAGTTCTTTTCCTACAAGATGGAGGAGAATAGCTCAACTAGTGAGCATGTGCTCAGAATGTCTGGGTGCTAAGATCACTTGAACTAAGTGGGAGTTAATCTTCCAGATGAGATAGTGGTTGACGGAATTCTCTAGACACTATCACCAAGCTACTAGAACTTCGTGATGAACTATGACATGCAAAGGATGGAGATGATCCCGGAGCTGTTAGCGGTGCTTAAAACCACAAAAGTAGAAATCAAGAAGGAGCATCAAGTGTTGATGGTTTATCAAGACCACTGGTTTCAAAAGGGGCAAGGGCTAGAAGGGAAACTTCATGAATGACAAACCAGTTGTCGCTCTAATGAAGGAACCCAAGGTCGAACCCAAACCTCGAGACTAAGTGCTTCTATTGTAAGGGGAACGGTCACATGGTAGCGGAACTACCCCAAATACATGGTAGATAAGAAAGCTGGCAACTTCAACAAAGTTTATTTGATATACGTGTTATTGATGTGTACCTTACTAGTACTCCTAGTAATACCTGGGTATTGGATACCAGTTCAATTGCTATTATTAGTGACTTGAAGCAAAAGCTACGGACTGAACAGAGATTAGCTAAGGGCTAGGTGACGATGTGTGTTGGAAGTGTTTCCAAGGTTGATAAGATCACCATCGCACGCTCCCTCTACCTTCAGGATTAGTGTTGAACCTAGATAAATGTTATCAGGTGTCTACGTTGAGCATGAATATGATTAGATCATGTTCATTGCAATACGGTTATTCATTTAATTTAGAGAATAATGGTTATTCTATTTACATGAATAATACCTTTATGTCATGCACCCAATGGTTTATTGAATCTCGATCATAGTAATACACATGATAATAATATTAACGCCAAAAGATGTAGAGTTAATAATGACAGTACCACTTTCTTGCGGCACTGCCACTTAGGTCATTTTGGCATAAAATGCGTGAAGAAACTCCAGGCTGATGGATGTTTGGAGTCACTTGATTTTGAATCGCTTGACACATGCGAGCCATGCCTCATGGGCAGGATGACTAAGATCCCGTTTTCAGATACAATGAAACGGGCAAGTGACTTGTTGGAAATCATACTGCTGATGTGTGTGATCCAATGAGAATTAAGGCGTGTGGTGGATATCGTTATTTTCTCATCTTCACTGACGATTTGAGTAGATATGGGTATATTTACTTAATGAAGCAAAAGTCTGAAACGTTTGAAAAGGTTCAAGCAATTTTAGAGTGAAGTTAAGATCATCATAACAAGAAGATCATGTTCCTACGATCTGATCAAGGGGAGATTTTCTGAGTTATGAGTTTGGCAATCACTTAAGACATTGTGGAATTGTTTTGCAGTTGAAGCCACCTGGAACACCACAGCGTAATGGTGTGTTCGGACGTCGTAATCGAACCTTATGAGATATGGTGCGATCTATGATGTCTCTTACCGATCTATCCCTATTATTTTGAGGTTGTGCATTAAAGACAACTGCATTCACTTTAGATAGGGCACCATCTAAGTCCGTTGAGACGACGTCGTATGAACATTGGTTTGGCAAGAAACCAAAGTTGTCGTTTCTTAATATTTGGTGCTGCGATGCTTAAGGCTTCAGCCGGAAAAGCTCAAACCCAAAGCGGACAAATACATCTTCATAGGATACCCAAAGGTAATAGTTGGGTATACCCTCTATCTCAGATCCGAGGGCAAAGTGTTTGTCGCTAAGAATGGGTCCTTTCTTGAGAAGGAGTTTCTCTCGAAAGAATTGAGTGGGAGGAAGATAGAACTTGATGAGGTTGTCGAACCCTCACTTCAACCGGAGAGTAGTGCAACACAAAAAGATGTTTCTGTGGAACCTACGACTGTTGAAGAGGAAACTAATGATAGTGATCATGAAGCTTCGGATCAAGTTGCTATCGAACCTCGTAGGTCGACAAGGATATGTACTACTCCTGAGTGGTACGGTGATCCTGTCTTAGAGGTCATGTTGTTGGACAACAATGAACCTACGAACTATGGAGAAGCGATGGTGGGACCGTATTCTGACAAATGGTTAGAAGCCGAGAAATGCGAGATAGGATCCATGTATCAAAACAAAGTATGGACTTTGGTGGACTTGCCCGATGATCAGCAAGCCATTGAGGTAAATGGATCTTTAAGAAGAAGATGGACGTGGATGGTAATGTCACCGTCTATGAAGCTCGACTTGTGGCGAAGAGTTTTTCACAAGTTCAAGGAGTTGACTACGATGAGATTTTCTCATCCGTAGCAATGCTTAAGTCCGTCGGAATCATGTTAGCATTAGCTGCATTTATGAAATCTGGCAGATGGATGTCAAAACAAGTTTCCTTACCAGTTTTCGTGAGGAAAGGTTGTATGTGATACAATCAGAAAGGTTTTGTCAATCCTAAGGATGCTAAAAGGTATGCTAGCTCCAGCGATCCTTCTATGGACTAGAGCAAGCATCTCAGAGTCGGAATATATGCTTTGATGGAGTGATCAAAGCTTTTAGGTTTATACAATGTTTGCTAGAAACTTGTATTTACAAGAAAGTAAGTGGGAGCGCTACAACATTTCTGGTAAGTATATGTGGATGACATATTGTTGATCCGAAATAATGTAGAATTTCTGGAAAGCATAAACGGTTGTTTGAAGAATTATTTTCAAAGGAAGACCTGGATAAAGCTGCTTACGTATTGGGCATCAAGATCTATAGAGATAGATCAAGACGCTTGATGATACTTTCAAAGAACGTACACCTTGACATGATTTTGAAGGAGTTAAAAATAGATCAGTCAAAGAAGGGATTCTTACCTGAGTTGTAAGGTGGGAAGTTGAGTAAGACTCAAAGCTTGACCACGGCAGAAGAAAGAGGAAGGACGAAGGTTGTCCCCTATGCTTTTGTCATAGGCTCTATATGGTATGCCATGCTGAGTACCACACCTGATGTGTGCCTTGTCACATGTCTGGCAAGAGGGTACAAAGGTGATCCAGGAGTGGATCACTAGATAGCGGTCAAAATTATCCTTAGAGGAATAAGGAAATGTTTCTTGGTTATGGAGGTGATAAAGAGTTCGACGTAAAGAGTTACGTCGATGCAAGCTTAACACCTATACGGATAGCTCTGAGTAGAGATATCGGATACATATAATGGAGCAACAATTTGGAATAGCTCCAAGTGGAACATGGTAGCAGCATCTACGATATGACATAAAGTTTTGCGAAATACATAGGGATCTGAATATTGCAGACCCGTTGACTACAACCTCTCTCACAAGAATAACATGATCAAACCCAGAACTCATTGAGTGTTAATCACATAGTGATGTGAACTAGATTGTTGACTCTAGTAAACTCTTTGGATGTTAGTCACATGGCGATGTGACCTGAGACTGTTAATCGCATGGTGATGTGAACTAGATTATTGACTCTAGTGCAAGTGGGAGACTGTTGGAAATATGCCCTAGAGGCAATAATAAATTGGTTATTATTATATTTCCTTATTCATGATAACCGTTTATTATCCATGCTAGAATTGTATTGATAGGAAACTCAGATACATGTGTGGATACATAGACAACACCATGTCCCTAGTAAGCCTCTAGTTGACTAGCTCGTTGATCAATAGATGGTTGCGGTTTCCTGACCATGGACATTGGATGTCATTGATAACGGGATCACATCATTAGGAGAATGATGTGATGGACAAGACCCAATCCTAAGCCTAGCACAAGAACGTGTAGTTCATATGCTAAAGCTTTTCTAAATGTCAAGTATCTTTTCCTTAGACCATGAGATTGTGCAACTCCCGGATACCGTAGGAATGCTCTGGGTGTACCAAACGTCACAACGTAACTGGGTGGCTATAAAGGTCCACTACGGGTATCTCCGAAAGTGTCTGTTGGGTTGGCATGAATTGAGACTGGGATTTGTCACTCCGTGTGACGGAGAGGTATCTCTGGGCCCACTCGATAGGACATCATCATAATGTGCACAATGTGATCAAGGAGTTGGTCGCGGGATGATGTGTTACGGAACGAGTAAAGAGACCTGCCGGTAACGAGATTGAACAAGGTATCGGGATACCGACGATCGAATCTCGGGCAAGTATCATACCAGTAGACAAAGGGAATTGTATACGGGATTGATTGAATCCTTGACATCGTGGTTCATCTGATGAGATCATCATGGAACATGTGGGATCCAATATGGGTATCCAGATCCCGCTGTTGGTTATTGACCAGAGAGATGTCTCGGTCATGTCTACATGATTCCCGAGCCCGTAGGGTCTACACACTTAAGGTTCGATGATGCTAGGGTTATAGGGAAGGTATGTACGCGGTTACCGAATGTTGTTCGGAGTCCCGGATGAGATCCCGGACATCACGAGGAGTCCCGGAATGGTCCGGAGGTGAAGATTAATATATTGGACGAAGGGTTTTGGAGTCCTGAAGTGTTCCGGAGGTACCGGGTCATGACCAGCATGACCGAAAGGTATTTCGAGAGCCCCGACAAGTGTTGGGGGGGGACTTCATGGGCCAAGGGAAGAGGGCAAACCAGCCCACTAAGGGGCCGTGCACCCCCCTCACCTGTTCCCACGTGACCAGGGGGTTTGGGGCGCCCCATCTAGGGTTCCCACCTCCTGGCTTGGGGGCCAAGTCACCCAAAGGGGAGATCCCATCTGCCCTGGCCGCCGCCCCTCCTAGGGGAAACCCTAGGGCGCCTCCCCCTCCCCCTTGCCCCTATATATAGTGGAGGTTTTGGGGCTGCCCAACACACGAGTCTCTCTCTCCCAAGGCGCAGCCCTACCTCTCTCCCTCCTCGTCTCTCGTAGTGCTTGGCGAAGCCCTGCTGGAGTACCGCGCTCCTCCACCACCACCACGCCGTTGTGCTGCTGCTGGACAGAGTCTTCCCCAACCTCTCCCTCTCCCCTTGCTGGATCAAGGCACGGGAGACGTCATCGGGCTGCACGTGTGTTGAACGCAGAGGCGTCGTTGTTCGGCGCTTAGATCAGAATCAACCGCGATCTGAATCGCTACGAGTACGACTCCTTCATCCGTGTTCTTGTAACGCTTCCGCTTAGCGATCTACAAGGGTATGTAGATGCACTCCCCTTTCCCTCGTTGCTAGATTACTCCATAGATTGATCTTGGTGATGCGTAGAAAAGTTTGAATTTGTGCTATGTTCCCCAACATGTGCGTGTGGGGGGGGGGACTATAATATCCAAGGGAAACAAGTGTTCCAAGAATTGGATGTTTTGTGATTATGTTATTGTCTTTCTTACAATGGGATTCTAAAGGCAACAAAAACATAAAGGTACTATCACAACATGGTAAACAAGGCGTTGATGGACCTTGTGTTTTCCTACATAAGTGAAACTTGTATTTACTTCTAGGGGTGAAGCCTAGCTTCAGTATTACAAATTTGAATAGCACTGGTCGCTCATCACTAATCGGCCCTTGACTACGCATCACTAATGAGCCTTAACAATGACCGACCTCTTCAGATGCGTTAATGATATCGATTTTTGGGTTCGACTTGATGGTTATATTCTAAAATTGACTCAGAAGTGATATTGTGTCCCCATTATCAAAATGCACCAAAGGTAATCACTAATCACACACTATCTTTGACCCATATGTATAGCCCATTTAAATCTAACCCTTTGGTTTTCCTGCCCGCTAGTATTGTGCTGTACACATCCTATTACAATCCGTCGTCCACTCCCCGACTCCATTCCATACCCTCACCATCGTTGTCAAGTCCCTCACTCCCACCGGCCTCTGATGATCTATGGCGGCCTACTCGACAGCCCCATCACCTTCCATCATGACTGCACCCTCCTGAGGCAACATTAGGGAGGTCTTAGATTATATTTTTTTACCATTTGTCCCCCAAGCATTTTCCCCCACCCCTGAGGGAGTCCCGGAGTAGGGGGTCCTCGGGCTGCTAGTATATCTTCCGTGCGTCGGATACATGGATCGTCCTTGAATCATCATTAGAAGGTCAAGCTACAGGCGACTCCATGTTTGGGATGGAAAACTCTGAAGCCTTGGCGTATCCTCCACGTCAAGATAAGGAAGTCGGCATGTTTATCCTTTGGTGGTGACTGACCATGTGTAACCCTAGGTACCCCTGGTGTCTATATAAACTAGAGAGTTTAGTCCGTAGGGAGCAAAACCATCATCCTACTCATCTAGGGTTTAGTTCACCCAATCTCGTGGTAGATCAAATCTGTAATCATCATACACATCAATACAATCAAGCGGGATGTAGGGTTTACCTCCTTGAGAGGACCCGAACCTGGGTCAATACTGTCTTTGTGTTCCTTGTTCCCCATCGATCCAAGACCTATAGCTCGGGACCCCCTACCCGAGATCCGCTAGTTTTTACACTAACATTGGTGCTTTCATTGGGAGTTCCATTGTGGGATCAGCAAAGGATCAATGGATCGCTCAGTCATCCACAATGGCATCCGCACCAGGGACATCTTTGTGTTAGGTCAGTTCTTCATGTTCAGCGATATCGTTCTGCACGCCGACTCAACTGGTCACCTTGACAAGATCGGCAGTTTCGCCCCCGGACAGAAATTAGGTTTGCCAACTTGGAGTACATCGGCGACTCTCAGGTTGATATGATCTTCACCAGGTTCTCAGCCTTACCTGAGCAGCCCGGATACGTCAAAGTGTCAACTTCAGACCTTCTTCCCGACCCTATCTTCGGATCGGTCCCTGTCTCAGATATGGATTCGAGCTCAGATCCTGTCTCAACGCTCGAGGGCCACAGATCAACGTTGGTGGAGCACACCCCATGTGCTGGCATGCCAAAGGTTAACTCCAAAAGACAACAAAAGATGAGTCCGGCCAACCTCTCGCTACTAAACGAGACGGTAGATTGGATCCAGACGATGAACATTGCGGACGGCCCATCCTCGGTCCAGGATCGGATCGAACCAGATGCAGGCCATAGGGAATTATATGTCCCACCCACCACCCACTTAGTAGCCACTATCGAAGATTTAACCGATATGTTGGATTACACCCCCGAGGAGACTGGAGGTGTCGACGCCATGGTCTATATGACAACCTCCCTAACCATTCCCAGCACGGGAAAGTGGACCACCACTTCCACCTACAACGTCTACATGGTCGACACCCCCAAGGAGGAGGACGATGATCCCGCCAGGGAGTCATCCAAACGCCGATGCTAGCGAAAGCGATCCAGGGGGCATGGAAGGGGCAAAGAAGACAACTTGAACACAGACACAAAAGGCACCGGAGATGACGTCGCTCCAGACGACATGGAAGAGCTTGGCGATAACACCACCCCTGAACAACACCTAGCCGCTCCTGAAGGCTACAATGACAATGGCGACCCAGAGGACCCCGACTATTCTGAGGACAACAACTACCTCCTCCTTTCTTAGGATGAAGAGAGCCTTAGTGCCTAGGATTTCATCGTCCCCGAAGACCCGCTGGATCAAGAACAGTTCAAGCGGCAACTTATGGCCACCGCCCGAAGCCTAAAAAGGAAGCAGAAGCAATTAAATCCGAACATGATACCCTCAATGACAGATGAAAAAAAATCCTAATAGCCGAGGAGGGCTATGACAATGAGCGGCAGGACCAAAACAAAAGCTACCCATGCGTGAAGTTTGCTCCCGCAGTTCGACGATGATGCCCTTGAGCCCACACCACCCAAACGCACTCAGGCAGACCAGCCTGACCACCCCCCTCGGGGACGTGATAGTACGGCTGGTGAAGCCGAAAATCCACCTGCACTCCCTCGTCGGAGAGGCATGGAGCCAATACAGCCTGAAGATCCATATGACCTGCGCCATGACCTAACCACCAGAGCAGGTCAAATGAGATCCATCTATGTATCTAGAGGGCACACTCCCACTGGACGGGACAGATACCAAGCTTGGCGCGACAGAAACGACAGAGCCCGGGAGCAGCACCATGCTCGGATGACAACCAATCTCTGACACAATGTGGCCCGAGTCAGGGACGTCGCACACCCAATGTGTTCAACTGATGAGGGGATGCAGCACCAGTTCCCCATAGGGTTTAAACCCGTAAACATCGAACAGTATGATGGGACTACAGACCCATCGGTGTGTATTGAAGATTTTCTTCTCCACATTCATATGGCCTGAGGAGACGACCTCCATGCCATTAAGTACTTATTGTTAAAGCTTAAAGGGTTGGCCAGGCACTGGATGAATAGCCTCCCCGAAAACTCTATTCGAAGGACATCCCAAAGCACCCCAAGGTAATATTAAAGGACAACCAAGAGCCTAAGCTTGGGGATGCCCCGGAAGGCATCCCCTCTTTCGTCTTCGTCTATTGGTAACTTTACTTGAGGCTATATTTTTATTCACCACATGATATGTGTTTTGCTTGGAGCGTCTTGTATGATTTGAGTTTTTGCATTTTAGTTAGCCACAATCATCCTTGCTGTACACACCTTTTGAGAGAGACATGCATGAATCATGATTTATTAGAATACTCTATGTGCTTCACTTATATCTTTTGAGCTAGGCAATTTTGCTCTAGTGCTTCACTTATATCTTTTTAGAGCACGGTGGTGGTTTTATTTTATAGAAATTGATGAACTCTCATGCTTCACTTATATTATTTTGAGAGTCTTTTAAAATAACATGGTAATTTGCTTTGGTTATAAATTTAGTCCTAATATGATAGGCATCCAAGAAGGATATAATAAAAACTTTCATATAAAGTGCATTGAATACTATGAGAAGTTTGATTCTTTATGATTGTTTTGAGATATGAAGATGGTGATATTAGATTCATGCTAGTGAGTAGCTGTGAATTTGAGAGATACTTGTGTTAAAGTTTGTGATTCCCGTAGCATGCACGTATGGTGAACCGTTATGTGATGAAGTCGGAGAATGATTTATTTTTTGATTGTCTTCCTTATGAGTGGAGGTCAGGGACGACCGATGGTCTTTTCCTACCAATCTATCCCCCTAGGAGCATGTGCATAGTACTTTGTTTCGATAACTAATAGATTCTTGCAATAAGTATGTGAGTTCTTTATGACTAATGTTGAGTCCATGGATTATACACACTCTCACCCTTCCACCATTGCTAGCCTCTCTTGTGTCGCGCAACTTTCGCCAGTACCATACACCCACCATATACCTTCCTCAAAACAGCCACCATACCTACCTATTATGGAATTTCTCTAGCCATTTCGAGATATATTGCCATTCAACTTTCCACCGTTCCGTTTATTATGGCACGCTTCATCATTGTCATATTGCTTTGCATGATCATGTAGTTGACATTGTATTTGTGGCAAAGCCACCTTTCACAATTCTTCCATACATGTCACTCTTGATTCATTGCACTTCCCGGTACACCGCCGGAGGCGTTCATATAGAGTCATATTTTGTTCTAAATATCGAGTTGTAAGTAAATAAAAGTTTGATGATCTTCATTATTAGAGCATTGTCCCAGTGAGGAAAGGATGATGGAGGCTATGATTCCCCCACAAGTCGGGATGAGACTCCGGACGAAAAAAAGGAGGCCAAAAAATGAGAAAGGCCCCAAAAAAAGAAAAAGAAAGAAGAAAAATGAGAGAAAAAGAGAGAAGGGGCAATGTTACTATCCTTTTTCCACACTTGTGCTTCAAAGTAGCACCATGATCTTCATGATGGAGTGTCTCCTATGATATCACTTTCATATACTAGTGGGAATTTTTCATTATAAAACTTGGCTTGTATATTCCAATAATGGTATTCCTCAAATTGCGCTAGGTCTTCGTGAGCAAGCGAGTTGGATGCACACCCACTTAGTTTTTTGAGCTTTCATACACTTATAGCTCTAGTGCATCCGTTGCATGGCAATCCCTACTCACTGACATTCATATCTATTGATGGGCATCTCCATAGCCTGTTGATACGCCTAGTTGATGTGAGACTATCTCCCTCTTTTTTTTCTCCACAACCACCATATTCTCTTCCACCATAGTGTTATATCCATGGCTCACGCTCATGTATTGCGTGAAAGCTGAAAAAGATTGAGAACATAAAAAGTATGAAACAATTGCCTGGTTTGTCATCGGGGTTGTGCATGATTTAAATATTTTGTGTGATGAAGATGGATCATAGCCAAACTATATGATTTTGTAGGGATAGCTTTCTTTGGGCATGTTATTTTGAGAAGACAAGATTGCTTTATTAGTATGCTTGAAGTATTATTGTTTTTATGTCAATATTAAACTTTTGTTTTGAATCTTACGGATCTGAACATGCATGCCACAATAAATAAGATTACATTGATAAATATCTTAGGTAGCATTCCACATCATTTTTTTTGTTTTTATCATTTACCTACTCAAGGATGAGCAGGAATTAAGCTTGGGGATGCTTGATACGTCTCCAACGTATCTATAATTTTTGATTATTCCATGCTATTATATTATCTGTTTTGGATGTTTTATATGCATTAATATGCTATTTTATATTATTTTTGGGACTAACCTATTAACCTAGAGCCCAATGTCAGTTTCTGTTTTTTGCTTGTTTTTGAGTTTCGCAGAAAAGGAATACCAAACGGAGTCCAAACAGAATAAAACTTTCGTGATGATCTTTATTGGACCAGAAGCAAACCAAGATACTTGGAGATGAAGTCGGAGGAGCCACGAGGCGGCCACAAGGGTGGAGGGCACGCCCAGGGGGGTAGGGCGCGCCCCCCATCTTGTGGGCCCCTCGTGGGTCTCCTGACCTGATTCTTTCGCCCATATATACTCTTATACCCCAAAACCATCAGGAGGAGCCATGAAAACACTTTTCCACCGCCGCAACCTTCTATACCCGTGAGATCCCATCTAGGGACCTTTTCGGCATCCTGCCAGAGGGGGATTCAATCACAGAGGGCTTCTACATCAACACCATTGCCCTTCCGATGAAGCGTGAGTTGATTCTCAATACCATGTTCTCCTCGATGTTCTTGGAGATCTATTCGATGTAATACTCTTTTGTGGTGTGTTTGCCAAGATTCGATGAATTGTGGATTTATGAACAGATTGTCTATGAATATTATTTGAATCTCTCTGAATTCTTATATGCATGATTTGATATCTTTGCAAGTCTCTTCGAATTATCGGTTTAGTTTGGCTTACTAGATTGGTTTTTCTTGCAATGGGAGAAGTGCTTAGCTTTGGGTTCAATCTTGCGGTGTCCTTTCCCAGTTACAGTAGGGGCAGCAAGGCACATATTGTATTGTTGCCATCAAGGATAAAAAGATGGGGTTTTCATCATATTGCTTGAGTTAATTCCTTTACATCATGTCATCTTACTTAATGCGTTACTATGTTCTTTATGAACTTAATACTCTAGATGCATGTTGGATAGCGGTCGATGTGTGGAGTAATAGTAGTAGATGCAGGCAGAAGTCGGTCTACTTGACACGGATGTGATGCCTATGTTCATGATCATTGCCTTAGATATCGTCATAATTATGCGATGTTCTATCAATTGCTCGACAGTAATTTGTTCACCAGTGTATTATTTGCTATCTTGAGAGAAGACACTAGTGAAACCTATGGCCCCCGAGTCTCTTTTCCATCATATAAGTTCTCGATCTACTATTTTGCAATCTTTTACTTTCTGATCTATAAACCAAAAATACCCAAAATATTTACTTTACCGTTTATCTATCTCTATCAGATCTCACTTTTGCAAGTAACCGTGAAGGGATTGTCAACCCCTTTATCGCGTTGGGTGCAAGTTTGTTTGATTGTTTGTGCAGGTATTCGGTGACTTGTGCGTTGTCTCCTACTGGATTGATACCTTGGTTCTCAAACTGAGGGAAATACTTACTCTACTTTGCTGCATCACCCTTTCGTCTTCAAGGGAAAAACCAACACAAGCTCAAGAGGTAGCATTGAGTCACTTGGGATTTATATCTGTTGATCACTGTGAAGAATCTTAAGGATGATGGAACCAAGATCATCCCCTCTAAGACGAGGGGGGGGGGTAACTATCATCTAGCTCTACACTTGATTCACCTTCTGTTTGAAGTAAGCTTGCAAAACCACCTCCTGCTATTAATTCTAATATGTCGCAAGTAATTGATGATGCTAGTACTTTGCTTTATGATGTTGTGCCACTAGGTGAATTTCTTGATGAACAACTTGCTAAAGCTAAAGCATTTGAAACTGCTAAAATTGAGAATGCTGAAACTGATGAAATTATGGAAACTGAAAATCATGATTCACCTATTAGTCTTAACTCTCCTAGATATGAATTGCCTAAGATACCTGAAGGACTTTCTTGTTTGTAATGATAGAGATGATCTAAAGAAATTATTAGTCAAGTTGAAAGAAAAATCCGTGAATGCTAGAAATGAAATGTGATCCCAAGTTTGCTACTTCATATATCATTGTATTGATGAAGATTCTGAATTCTTTGTCGATCCAGAGTCTATTACTTTGGTTGAATATGATCCTTTCCATGGTTATGAAACTGAAACCGTTGTGGCACATCTCACTAAATTAAATGATATAACCACCCTGTTTGCTCACGAGGAAAAGATTCACTATTATTATATCCTCAAGTTATTTCCTTTCTTACTAAAGGGTGATGCTAAGACATGGTTTAACACTCTTGCTCCTGGTTGTGTGTGTAGTCCCGAGGATATGATATATTACTTCTCTGAAAAATATTTTCCTGCTCATAAAAAACAAGCCACCTTATAGGAAATATTTAACTTTGTGCAAATTGAAGAAGAGAGTATTCCACAAGCTTGGGGGAGGCTTCTCCAATTGCTTAATGCTTTGCCTGATCATGCTCTTAAGAAAAATGAAGTACTTTATATCTTCTATAATGGACTAACCGATGCTTCTAGGGACTACCTAGATAGTTGTGTTGGTTGTGTTTTCAGGGAACGGACTATTGAACAAGCTCAAGAATTACGAATAATATACTGAAGAATGATACTAATCGGACACTTCCTGAACCACCACCTAAACCTATTCCGAAGAAGAGAGGCATGTTATTTCTCAATCCTGGAGATATGCAAGAAGCAAAGAAGTCTATGAAGGAAAAAAGGTATTAAAGCCAAGGATGTTAAGAATTTACCACCTATTGAAGACATACATGGTCTTGACACACCGACACAGGTAGTAGAGGTAAATTATCTGATAAGATTTGATGAAGGTGATATTCCTTATAATAAATCTCCTAGTCAATGCTTATATGAATTTGAGAATTACATTATTAGGCAAGATCATTTTAATGCTTATGTGATGAAACAATTGAGACACAATGCATGCATGATAAATCGCTTGAATGACTTGTTGTTTAGAATTGCTAATGATGTTAAAGGTGTAGTTAAACATGCTTCCATGATTCAAACCTAGTTAGAACAAGTTGCAAAATGTCAAAGTGATTTGCTTAATGAGATGAATAATAATATGAATGATCATGCTGTTAGAGTAATAACTAGAGGAGGTAAAATGACTCAGGAGCTACTTTATCCTGAAGGTCATTGTCGGTGTCAAAACCAGCGGATCTCGGGTAGGGGGTCCCGATCTATGCGTCTAAGGCTAATGGTAACAGGAGGCAAGGAACACAATGTTTACCCAGGTTCGGGCCCTCTCGACGGAGGTAAAACCCTACTTCCTGCTTGATTGATATTGATGATATGGGTGTTACAAGAGTTGATCTACCACGAGATCGTAGAGGCTAAACCCTAGAAGCTAGCGTATGATGATTATGATTCTGTCTCTAAGGACTAAACTCTCCGGTTTATATAGACATCGGAGAGGGCTGGGGTTTACATGGAGTCGGTTACAAAGAAGGAAATTTAATATCCGAATCGCCAAGCTTGTCTTCCACGCAAAGGAGAGTTCCATCCGGACACGGAATGAAGTCTTGAGTCTTGTATCTTCATGGTCCAACAGTCCGGCCAAAGTATGTAGTCTGGCTGTCTGGATACCCCCTAATCCAAGACTCCCTCAGTAGCCCCTGAACCAGGCTTCAATGACGATGAGTCCGGTGCGCAGTTTGTCTTCGGCATTGCAAGGCAGGTTCCATCTCCGAATACTCCAAAGTAATTATCGAACACTTAAACCGTGTCCGGATCTGCAAGATGATCTTCACATACCACCGTAGAGAGAATGATATTTCACAAATGTAATCTGCTGACAACTTTAGACAACGTGACATGACACTACGGTCGGGTCATTATTCGAACCATTTTCCCACAACCAGCCATAGCGCATATTGCGAGGCGGTTTCCTCGGCACGTCTTGTCAAAGCAGAGATCATGTCCCCTTATAACGGGATTCCCATCAATACGGGTATGGGTAACCCAACCACGCCATCTATCGTGGTGCTTGGGAAATAAGCGACCCTCAACGGGCAAGTGGGGAGGCGCACCGCTTTTGTCGCCTCTATAAAGGGATAAGAATTCCCCATTTTCACCCATGCCTTCTTCCTCCTTTGCTTATCCATTCTTGCCTCCTCGAGCTCCAGCGCCCCAGTTCACGCCTTCTCCGCACAGCCAAACATGTCCGGAGCAGGAGGCAAGTGGGTGGCCTCCACCGTGAAGGAGGAGCATATTGCGAAGCTTCGGGCGGCCGAATACTTGGCCGTAGACATCGCGCACTGGCCACCGGACGCACGGCAGATAATTCCGACTCCGGAACCCCACGAGAGGATCGTGTTTCTCGCCCACTTCGTCCTGGACTGGGATCTCCACTTCATCCCTTCGTCCACGGGCTCATGTTCTATTACAGGCTAGATTTCCATGATCTAGCCCCAAACTTCGTCCTCAACATCTCGGCGTTTATCGTCGTGTGCGAGGCCTTCCTCCGCATCAAGCCTCACTTCGGCTTGTGGCTACGAATCTTCTGCGTGAAGCCGAAGATCGTGAGTGGCCAACAAGCGGAGTGCGGAGGCGCCATGGTGGGCAAGATGCCTAACATCACCTGGCTTGACGGCTCCTTCACGGAGACCATGAAAGGGTGGCAATTGGGGTGGTTCTACATCACCGAGCCGCGCGACGCCAACTGGGCGACGACACCCAAATTCCGATGCGGAATTCCCATGCGGCTCACCTCCTGGGAGAAGAAGGGCCTGGCCTGGGGCGAGCCTGCGGAGCTGGCCGGACTTTAGAACTGTATCAAGAATATGATTGACAAGAACATCAAGCTTGTCAACGTAGTCCAGGTCATGCTCGTCCGCCGAATTCTTTCGTGCCAAAGACGGTCTTTTAATATGTGGGAGTTCGTCCCGACCGAACACCGGACACTCCGAGAGCTCTATGGTAAGACACTCAACGACGCATGGAAGGTGTTGTTCAAGGGCTCCGAAACACCTCCTCCCACGTCCGAGGACCGCGGACTCCACGCCACGCGGCTCCCTTGTCCGGTGAGTTTTCTAACCATCATCAGATGTAGTTTTCCCAGCATTCTCACAGGAGGATATCAAGTCATCGTGTGTACTTAATCAGGAGTACGTGGAGACGGCGGAGCGGATCGACTGTCCGGCTCCACTGTCAGAAGGTCCGGCGACCGCTCTCCTGACGGAGATGCTAGTCCCAGCGCCTTATAAGGCGTCGGGGAAGAAGGCCGAAAAGCAGGCCCCGGGGACCAGGAAGGGTCTCCGGCGCAAGGCCGTACAAGATGCCTCGTCCGAAGACGACGAGGCACACTCCTCCCACGGAGGGGAGGAGGAGAAAGAAAGGGCCGCCCCATCTGGGAAGGCCGAAGGGTCTAAGAGGGCGGCCCAGGGGACCAGGAAGGGTCCCCGGTGCAAGGCCGTCATAGGCTCGTCGTCCGAGGACGACGAAGCCAATTTTTCCCATGGAGGCGGGGAGGACCACGAAGATATGCCACCTCCCCGCATTGGGGAGGAGAAGACAAGGAAAGCTGCCCCGGAGGGGAAGGCGGGAACACCCAAGAAGGGAAAGGTGTCCCTTCCGGATTATTCCACCACGGCTGCCTACAGCGAGGAGGAGTTGCTGCCCAGGGGGAAGCCCCTAGTAAGATCATAAGTATCCGTACTTCCATTGTACTTTAGTGTGACTTTGCTTCATGGTCTGTTATAACGCCGAACATGCATATGCAGTCCGGCCAGGGCCCATCCCAAGGTATCCTCTTCGGATGGGTCTTTGAGCAATTCGGTGATGAATTCGCTCCCAACGGCCACTTCCCCTCGTCCTGCGGATGACACGGAGGTGTTATCCCAAAGGCTCCCTGAGCAAGGGGAGGCGACTCTGGAGACGCCCCAAGGCGAAAACCCAGACGTCGGGCTCACGGGGCGCAAGATCCCCGCAGACTGTGCCGACGGGAGCCGCAACAAGTCGAGCTCCCGGTTGGAAACTGTACTGGAACCTCCAAAGGTTCCGGATTCGGGCAGGCAGCCCCTCGCTAAGGAGGGCGGGCTGTCCGTGCCAACGACTTCCGTTACGCTAGAAGCGCCGGATGGTCTGCTGGAAGCGCTTCGTGGAACTTCCATGGATGAAGAGCATCGTACTCTTATGAGTGTGGTGCTTCAGAAGGTTCTGTCCGCCAAGAGCGGACTAACCGAAGCCTGCACCAGCCTCCTAACAGGCTTTGAGGTAAGTAATCAAAAATGTGTGAAGTTATCACCCGATAGACAGTAACCCCTCAGACTCTGCTTGGTGTTCGGAAAGAAAAGCCAAGCAGAGGGTCCATTTTAATCCGCAGGAGTCTAATATTAGATGTCTATGTTAATAATCAGGTGGTGCTGGTTGCCGCTGCTGCCCGCATGGCCAAAATCGCTGGACTCAAACGGGACCTGGAGCAGGCCCAGGGAGAGCTCGGCCTCACGAAGAGGCAGCTCGAAGAGAACAAAGATGAGTGATACCCCGTTCATATATCAAAAATAATAAAAATTGATGACACTGAAAATGTCATGATTTTGCAATAGGGGCCACGACCGAAGTGGCATCCCTGAAGAAAGCGCTATCCGAGGCCGAAAACAAGGCGGCCGCGGAGTGCATTGAATGTGAAAAGCAAAATGCTAGGGTGGGCGAGGTACAGCAAGAGCTCCAGGAGCTCGGTAAGAAGTTCGAGTCCTTGGAGCGTGACTTCAAGACGAAGGAGTCTGAGCTTGCGAAGGCCCTTTTGAGCATGGAAGATGCCAAGGCCAAAGCCGAAAAGGCCCAGCAGGAAATCCAAGTGGCCAAGAAGATAGCGGCGGGTAAGACATTCTTTATGCAAAGCAAGCATGTGGAGGAGACGATTCTTTTACTTACCCGGATTCAGAGCTCTCTAGGGGCATTCGCAAATCTGCCATGCAGCGTATCTGATGCTGCGGAGTTCTATCGCACCGAGGAGGGGAGCTCAATGGAGAAGTTGTTCTAGTCCCAGTATGCTGGAGCCGAATAGCCGATGTCTCTGAGTGACCAACTGAAGCAGCTGGTTGAACTCCACAGGGCGGCCAAAGTGGCTATGAAAGATTTCATAGTCCGGATGTGGCCTGGTGAGCCACTGCCCGCTAGCTACTTTGGCCTGATAGAGCGGATGGTAAATGCCTGTCCGCGACTTGAAGTGATCAAGCGATCTGTTTGCATTGAGGGTGCCCGCCGAGCTTTTGCTTGTGCGAAGGTGCATTAGGGCAAGCTGGACATGGAGAAGCTGGTGAAGGATGGACCGTCGGAGGGCAAGGCGCATCGCTGTCCCGAAAAATATTATGATGGCGTTATGAAAGGCGCTCGTCTCGTGGCCGATGAATGTACCAAGGACACTATCTTGGAGTGAATGTACTTCTGTCATGTTTGTAATATAAAGACGAAGTTACTTGCGCTATATAGCGCTTTTTGATTTAAAATATTACCTTCTGTGCAGCTGTTTATAAATTTCTGAAAGTAGGCCAGTCGTCGGCTTCCACCCCCGTATCACTAGTATCGGGGTGTTCCTAGAAAAAACCCAGACACTCTTTATCCAAATTTTTGGTCCCTGAAGGAGGTGTTTGGCGCAGCGAACAAGGCAATCGGACTATGCGGCTTTATAACTTTCACTTAGCCATAGAAGTCTACAATTTTAAATTTTGGCGAAGCCCCTAGAATTCGGAAAGCCGAATTGGGGCGCTATATAAGCCTAAATCGGACGAGGCCGATTCCTCGCTTAAAGCAGAAAAAATCTTTAAGGATTTTAAGACCTCTCGAACAGCGACCAGCTCTCGCCGCATCATGCCGGTCAGTTTTCGGCTTTCTCTACTGAGGTGCTCGTTCGGAAGAACCGGGACACAATCGCAGTAGTTCTCCCTGCGCTACCTTAGCCGATATAACGGAACATAAGGTACCAAAACAAGGGAGCTGGGCTAACCCAACTATTGACCCAAGACATGATTCGGAGCTGATGCATATAGTGCTATAAGTTCGGGGTGCCGCACTGTTGAAAGTGTTCGGACTTGTCTTGCCGTATTATGGGGCGCCATAAGAAGCCCCTGGCAAACTAAACATACCAAAGTGTACCGATGCAATAGTAAATAAACATTTATAGAAAAAATGTGCAGATAGGAATAATAAGCTGACGCTGTATATGATCTCCCATTGATGTATAATACGTCTAAGCGTATGTTTACAATGAATGCGTTAAGCATAGGTAAATAGGACTATTTGACATGTCCTATCCAAGGGCGGGCCGCATATAGGTTTATAAAACAGGTATAACGATCATGAATAGATTCCACCTGGGTATTTCCTGTGTGCGCAATGCCTTTTGCCTCCTTGGATTTCTCTCCTGTGAAAGTCCGATAATCCGGCTCTTTTGAAGAGGCTGCCCCGAAGCAGGGTCCTGAACGATAGAGAGGGTTATTAAAGTATGTTGCGGCTGAGCCGCATTGTTGCGCCTCCGCCTATGCCCATGGTATTTTTAGTGCGTAATTGTGCCTTAATGGGGCTGGAGCGGAGGCCGGACTGCTAGTCGCTCTCTTGGCGTGCCTAGGATCCTATTGTGGGGTACTTTGGACTCGCTTGACGGTGCTCGGAGTTGTTGTTGCCGGATTGGTGGCTTGCCGGAGAAAGCTGCTTTGTACTTCTGCCGCGAGGGCTGCAGTATGTTCTTTTGTATGGAGAGAGCGGTCCATGTTTCCATTGACTGTTATGACCCCGCGAGGTCCTGACATCTTGAGCTTGAGGTATGCATAATGTGGCACCGCATTGAATCGAGCGAATGCGGTTCATCCAAACAGTGTGTGATAACCACTACGGAAAGGGACGATATCGAAGATTAACTCTTTGCTTTAGAAGTTATCCGGAGATCCCAAGACCACTTCCAATGTTATAGAGCCCGTGCAACGGGCCTCTACTCCTGGGATTACACCTTTGAAGGTGGTTTTGGTGGGTTTGATCCTCGAAGGGTCGAAACCCATTTTGTGCACTGTATCCTGATAAAGCAGGTTCAGGCTGCTGCCGCCATCCATAAGGACTCGCGTAAGGTGGAAGCCATCGATGATTGGGTCTAGGACCAATGCGGCTGAACCGCCATGACAGATGCTAGTAGGGTGATCCCTACGATCAAAGGTGATCGGACAGGTTGACCATGGGTTAAATTTTGGGGCGACTGGCTCCATCGCATATACGTCCCGTAGTGCTCGCTTCCGCTCCCGTTTGGGGATGTGGGTGGCATAGATCATATTGACCGTTTTCACATGTGGAGGAAATTTCTTCTGTCCCCCCGTGTTCGGACACCGGGGCTCTTCATCATCATCGATGTGCAGCCCCTTGTCCTTGTTTTCTGCATTTATCTTGTTGGCCTACTTGAACACCCAGCAGTCTCTATTAGTGTGATTTGCTGGCTTATCCGGGGTGCCGTGAATTTGGCATGAGCGGTCAAGTATGCGGTCCAGACTGGAAGGTCCCTGATTGTTTCTTTTGAATGACTTTTTTTGCTGACCGGATTTTGAGCCACTGAATCCGGCATTGACTGCCGTGTCTTCAGTGTTATCGCCATTGTTCCTACGCTTATGTTTGTTGCACCGTGGCTTGCCGTTATTGTCGCGGGCGTCTGAAGTGCCGGAGTTTATTGGCGTGGTGCCGCTGCGAGCCAACCAGCTATCTTCGCCTACGCAAAAGCGTGTCATGAGTGTCGTGAGGTCCACCATGGATTTTGGTTTTTCCTGGCCGAGGTGTCGGGTGAGCCACTCATCGCGGATATTATGCTTAAAAGCTGCTAGAGCTTCGGCATCCGGACAGTCGACAATTTGGTTCTTTTTAGTTAGGAACCAAGTCCAGAATTTTCTGGCTGACTCTCTAGGCTGTTGGTTAATGTGGCTCAAGTCATCAGCATCCAGTGGTCGCACGTATGTGCCCTGGAAGTTGTCGAGGAAAGCGTCCTCCAGGTTTTCCCAACTGCCAACGGAATTTGCCGGCAGGCTATTTAGCCAGTGCTGGCTGGTCCTTTGAGCTTAAGGGGAAGATACATTATGGCGTGTAGATCATCACCACGGGCCATGTGAATGTGGAGAAGGAAATCTTTGATCCATACTGCGGGGTCTGTTGTGCCATCATATGATTCAATGTTTACGGGCTTAAACCCTTCTGAGAATTCATGATCCATTACTTCATCAGTGAAGCAGAGGGGGTGTGCGGCGCCTCTGTGCCGGGCCATGTCGCGACATAATCCGACTAAGTCTGGTCGGTTGTGTTCGGCCCGGCCGGATTTATTGTTAGCGTATCCGGCATGGCGGTCATCATCATGTGCTGTGGCGCGCCCCCGTGATCCGTAGATTGATCTTTGTTGTCCTGCGTTGTTTTCCAATATGTATCGCAGGTCCTGCGTGTTACCCCGGGCCATAGTGAACTGGCGTGGGGGTGCGGGCTGGTATTCGGGCTGATATGTCATTTTATCCCGGCCACGAGGTGGCCGGTCAGCCGTGTGGCGCTCAAGTCCATATTCCTCGGCTGCTAGGACTTCTGTCCATCTGTCTGTGAGCAGGTCTTGATCAGCTTGGAGCTGCCGCTGCTTCTTCTTCAGGCTCCTCGCAGTGGCCATAAGCCGGCGCTTGAAGCGCTCCTGCTCCACGGGGTCCTCAGGCATGCCGAACTCGTCGTCGCCGAGGCTAATCTCATATTCAGAGGGGGGCATGTAGTTGTCCTCCTCCGGATATCCGTCCGTCGCCTGTTCGTCTGGGCTGTCCTACCCTTCTTCCTGCTCGGCCTGCTCGAAGGCAGGCTGATCGAGGTTGTATTCATCTTCGGCACCATCTGGATTGTTTTTGTCTCGTGTGCCGGTATTGCTATGGCGGGGCTTGGAGCGGCGCTGACGACACCCATGCTTTGCTTTCTTCCCTGAGGGGTTATCCTCCATTGCCTCGTCACCATTGGTTTCCTTTGGAGTGTCCACCATATATATATCATATGAGGAGGTGGCTGTCCACCGCCCCGTGGGCAGTGGTTCCTGTTCTTCTCCTACATCGTCGTCCATACCGTTGATGTCTTCAGAGTCGAAGTCAAGCACGTTGGTTAAATCATCGATCGTGGCAATCAAGTGGGTGGTGGGTGGGCAACGAATTCCTTCATCGCCTGCTTCCCACTTGAGCTGGACATAGTTCGGCAAAGAGTCTCCTGACAAAGAGAAAGATTTTAACGAGTTCAGCATGTAGCCAAAGGGAGAGTGCTGGAAGATATCTGCAGCAGTGAACTCCATTACCGGAGCCCAACCAGATTCGTCGGGCTCGAAGGTGCGCGGACTGGAACCTACAGCCGGATACGAGTCCGGGGGTCCGGTGTCACAGGCTTCCTTGGGGGTGAAGTCTGTGTTTGGCTCTACCGCCAATGGGTGTGTGGCCTCCGGGGCAGGGTCTATCCACCCATCCTCGGGCGATGTAATCTGTCCCGGATTTAGGTCCGGGGTTCCTGCAGGGGCGATATCCCGAGCATCGTCCGACAACAGGTCTAAGCCGTGCTCATCGTGACTGTCCGGCGCTCCTGGCTTAGGTCCGAATCCGTTGAAGATCAAGTCTCCACGGATATCGGCCGTGTAGTTCAAGTTTCCGAACCTGACCTGGTGGCCAGGGTCGTAGCTGTCGATCTGCTCCAGATGTCCAAGCGAGTTGGCCCGCAGTGCAAAGCCGCCGAACACGAAGATCTGTCCGAGGAGAAAAGTCTCACCCTGGACCACATTGTTGTTGATGATTGAAGGAGCCATCGGGCCTTGCAGCAACAACACAGAGGAACTCTCAATGAAAGCACCAATGTCAGTGTCAAAACCGGCAGATCTCGGGCAGGGGTCCCGATCTATGCGTCTAAGGCTAATGGTAACAGGAGGCAAGGAACACAATGTTTACCCAGGTTCGGGCCCTCTCGACGGAGGTAAAACCCTACTTCCTGCTTGATTGATATTGATGATATGGGTGTTACAAGAGTTGATCTACCACGAGATCGTAGAGGCTAAACCCTAGAAGCTAGCCTATGATGATTATGATTCTGTCTCTAAGGACTAAACTCTCTGGTTTATATAGACACCAGAGAGGGCTAGGGTTTACATGGAGTCGGTTACAAAGAAGGAAATTTAATATCCGAGTCGCCAAGCTTGTCTTCCACGCAAAGGAGAGTTCCATCCGGACACGGGATGAAGTCTTGAGTCTTGTATCTTCATGGTCCAACAATCCGGCCAAAGTATATAGTCCGGCTGTCCGGATACCCCCTAATCCAGGACTCCCTCAGTCATCCTAAAAGAATTGAACAACACTCTCAAAGAATTAATGTAGATGCACCTAGTCCTTCTAAAAAGAAAAAGAAAAATGGTAGTACTTGCATGCTTCTAGCAAACCTGAGGTAGAAAAACCTTCAGAGAATAGTAATGATGTTTCTATTTCTGATGCTGAAACACAATCTGGTAATGAACATTCACCTAGTGATAATGATAATGATAATGATGATGCTCATGTATATGCTCAACCAGACAAGGATAAAGAACTAGATAATGATGTTGAAATAGAACCTGTTGTTGATCTTGATAACCCACCTTCTAGAAACAAACTTTATGATAAAAGAGATTTTGTTGCTAGAAAACATGGTAAAGAAAGAGAACCATGGGTTCATAAACCCATGCCCTTTCCTCCTAAACCCTCTAAGAATAAGAATGAGGAAGAATTTGAACGCTTTGCTGAAATGCTTAGGCCAGTCTTTTTGCGTACTCGTTTGACTGACATTCTGAAGATGGCTCCTTATGCCAAATAAATGAAAGATATTGTTACTAATAAAAGAAAAATACCTGAAGCTGAAATCCCCACTGAGGGAGTCCTAGACTAGGGGGTGTCCGGATAGCCGAACTATCATCATCGGCCGGACTCCAAGACTATGAAGATACAAGATTGAAGACTTCGTCCCGTGTTCGGATGGGACTTTCCTTGGCGTGGAAGGCAAGCTTGGCAATACGGATATGTAGATCTCCTACCATTGTAACCGACTCTGTGTAACCCTAGCCCTCTCCGGTGTCTATATAAACCGGATGGCTTTAGTCCATAGGACGAACAACAATCATACCATAGGCTAGCTTCTAGGGTTTAGCCTCCTTGATCTCGTGGTAGATCTACTCTTGTAATACCCACATCATCAATAGCAATCAAGCAGGACGTAGGGTTTTACCTCCATCAAGAGGGCCCGAACCTGGGTAAAACATCATGTCCCTTGTCTCCTGTTACCATCCACCTAGACGCACAGTTCGGGACCCCCTACCCGAGATCCGCCGATTTTGACACCGACATTGGTGATTTCATTGAGTGTTCCTCTGTGTCGTCACCGATAGGCTCGATGGCTTCTTCGATCATCAACAACGATGCAGTCCAGGGTGAGACCTTTCTCCCCGGACAGATCTTCGTATTCGGCGGCTTTGCACTGTGGGCCAATTCGCTTGGCTATTTGGAGCAGATCGAAAGCTACGCCCCTGGCCGTCAGGTTAGATTTGGAAGTTTGAACTTCACGGCTGACATCCGCGGAGACTTGATCTTCGATGGATTCGAGCCACAGCCGAGCGCGCCGCACTGTCACGATGGGCATGATTTAGCTCTGCAGCCGGACAGTGCCCTGGAGGCCGCACACGAGTCCGCTCTGACCCTCAATTCGGAGCCGGCTGCGCAGATCGAGGACGGGTGACTAGACACCGCCTCGGGGGCTGCAACCTCTACGGTGATGGAGCCGAATACTGACCTTGTCCCTCGTGAAGCTCGTGACTCCGAGGCGCCGGACTCCTCGCCGAACTCCGAACCTCCCGCGCCCCCTCCAATCGAATCCGATTGGGCGCCGATCATGGAGTTCACCGCTGCGGACATCTTTCAACACTCACCTTTAGGCGACATCTTGAGTTCGCTAAAGTATCTCTCGTTATCACGAGAGCCCTGGCCGGACTGCGGTCAGGACGGTTGGGATGCGGACGACAAAGAAATTCAAAGCCCACCCACCACCCACTTAGTAGCCACTGTCGAAGATCAAACCGACATGCTAGACTTCGACTCCGAAGACATCGATGGTATGGACGACGATGCCGGAGACGACCAAGAACCAGCGCCTACTGGGCACTGGAAAGCCACCTCATCATATGACATATACATGGTGGATATCCCAAAGGATGGGAATGGCGAAGGAACAGCGGAGGATGACCCCTCCAAGAAACAGCCCAAGCGCCGTCGTCAGCGGCGCCGCTCTAAATCCCGCCACAACAAGAATGGAGATTCCGGCACCGGAGATAATAACACCCCAGACAGTGCCGAAGACAACCCCCTCTAGCAAGATTCAACACAGGAGGATGGAGATGCCAGCCCTCATGAGAGAGCGGCAGACGAAGAGGTAGAGGATTACATGCCTCCCTCCAGAGACGAGGCAAGCCTCGACGACGACGAATTCGTCGTACCTGAGGATCCCATCGAACAAGAGCGTTTTAAACGCAGGCTTATGGCCACGACAAACAGCCTCAAGAAAAAGCAACAACAGCTTAGAGCTGATCAAGATCTGCTAGCCGACAAATGGACTGAAGTCCTTGCGGCCGAAGAGCATGAGCTCGAACGCCCCTCCAAAAGCTACCCTAAATGCAAGCTGCTCCCCCGATTAGAGGAGGAGGCATATGAACCTGCATCACCAGCGGACAATATGGCTGACCGACCACCCCGTGGCCGCGACAGAGAGGCCTCTAGGCCCTCCACTAGAACCGTACCCCGGCATCGCTCGAAAAGCACAAGGCCACAGGTGAACGCTCTGGACTTGCGAGATATATTGGAGGATAAGGCAAGACAATCTGGATCGATCTACGGATCATGTGGGCGCCCCATGATACGTGACGACAACCGTCGCGCCGGACACAGCAAGTCCGGTCGGGCCGAACACAGTAGACAAAGCTCTTTTGAGCTTCGCCGTGATATAGCCCAATACAGAGGCGCCGCACACCCACTATGCTTCACAGATGAAGTAATGGATCATCAAATCCCCGAAGGGTTTAAACCCGTGAATATTGAATCTTATGATGGCACAACAGACCCCGTGGTTTGGATCGAAGACTATCTCCTTCATATCCACATGGCCCGCGGTGATGATCTTCACGCCATCAAATACCTCCCACTCAAGCTTAAAGGACCAGCTCGGCATTGGCTCAACAGCTTGCCAGCAGAATCAATTGGGTGTTGGGAGGACCTGGAAGCCGCATTCCTGGATAACTTCCAGGGCACGTATGTGCGACCACTAGACGCTGACGACCTAAGCCATATAATTCAGCAGCCAGACGAATCGGCCAGACAATTCTGGACACGGTTCTTAACTAAGAAAAATCAAATTGTCGACTGTCCGGATGCGGAGGCCCTCGCGGCCTTCAAACATAACATCCGCCACGAGTGGCTGGCCCGGCACCTGGGACAGGAAAAGCCGAAATCCATGGCAGCCCTCACATCACTCATGACCCGCTTCTGCACGGGAGAGGACAGCTGGCTAGCCCGCAACAACAACCTCAGCAAAAATTCTGGCAGTCCGGATATCAAGGACCGCAATGGCAGGTCGCGTCGCAACAAGAACAAATGTCGCATTAACGGCGACAATAGTGAGGATACAGCAGTCAATGCCGGATTCCGAGGCTCTAAACCCGGTCTGCGGAAAAAGCCATTCAAAAGAACTACTCCGGGTCCGTCCAATTTGGACCGAATACTCGATCGCTCGTGCTAGATACACGGCACCCCCGAAAAGCCAGCTAACCACACCAACAGGGACTGTTGGGTATTCAAGCAGGCAGGCAAGTTAATTGCCGAAAACAACAACAAGGGGCTGCATAGCGATGACGAGGAAGAGAACCGACCGCCGAACAATAGAGGACAGATGGGTTTGCCCCCACAAGTGCGGACAATGAACATGATATACGCAACCCACATACCCAAAAGGGAGCGGAAGCGTGCACTCAAGGATGTATACGCGATGGAGCCAGTCGCCCCGAAGTTCAATCCATGGTCCTCCTGCCCGATCACTTTTGATCGAAGGGACCACCCCACCAGCATCCGCCATGGCGGATTCACCGCATTGGTTTTAGACCCAATCGTCGATGGATTTCACCTCACCAGAGTCCTAGTGGACGACGGCAGCAGCCTGAACCTACTTTATGAGGATACAGTGCGCAAAATGGGCATAGACCCCTCAAGGATTAAACCCACAAAGACGACCTTTAAAGGCGTCATACCAGGTGTAGAGGCCAATTGTACAGGCTCAGTTACACTGGAAGTGGTCTTCGGATCCCCGGATAACTTCTGAAGCGAGGAGTTAATCTTCGACATAGTTCTGTTCCGCAGTGGCTATCATGCCCTGCTCGGACGTACCACGTTTGCAAAGTTCAACGCGGTGCCGCACTATGCATACCTCAAGCTCAAGATGCCAGGCCCTCGAGGAGTCATCACAGTCAACGGAAACACTGAACGCTCTCTCCGAACGGAGGAACATACAGCGGCTCTCGCGGCAGAAGTACAGTGCAGCCTCTTAAGGCAATTCTCAAGTCCGGCCGTTAAGCGACCGGACACGGCTAAACGCACCCGGAGTAACCTACAACAAGACCACCTGGCACGTTCTGAGCACGCGTAGCAATGCGGCCCCAACCCCAGCCCCTGCAAGATTGCAAGACTGGTCCTTCGCGTACATCATTACGCTTTGGAGATACCATGGGCATAGGGGGAGGGGCACGAGCACGATAGGCCCAGAATGCGGCTTAACCACACCAGGGGCTCTCAAGTGTGTCGTTCTTTTTTTCTCTTTTCCTTTTTTTTACCCACAGGACCCCGTTCATCAGAGGCCCTGTCCGGCAGTAGACCTGCCGAACTCACGATGCAACAGCCTGGGAAGGAGAAAGGCTACGACGAATATCCAGGTGGTCTCCATTACAAGCATTAAATCTGTTTTATACACCATTCCGCAGCCTACCCCTGGAGGGGGACATGTTTAAATAGTCCCATCCCTTGCTTATTGCACTATTTGTATCGTTCTGCATTCACAACAGTATTTCTTGAATAAACAATGCAGCACCTTTTTTGCTTATCATTGCATTTCTTTCTTATACATATGTTCATTTATGACATGTTGCATCCGTACACTTTGGTACGGCTAAATACACCAGGGGCTTTTATGTTTCCAGCATCATGGTGTGATAAGTCCGAACACTTTCACAAGTGCGGCACCCCGAACTTATAGCATTATATGCATCGGCTCCGAAACATGTCTTGGGTCAATAGTTGGGTTTGCCTGGCTCCCATGTTTTGGTACCTTATGTTCCGTTGTATCGGCTAAGGTAGCACTGGGAGAACCACTGCGATTGCGCCCCAGTTGAGCTGGGCGAGCGCCTCAGTGGAGAAAGCTAAAACTGACCGTCATGATGAGGCGAGAGTCGGTCGCTGTTCGAGAGGTTTTTTCGAGTCCCTAAAGACTTATGTCGCTTAGAGCGAGGAACCGGCTTTGTCCGGCCCAAGCGTGGATAGCGCCCCAAATTCGGCCTTCCGAACACTAGGGGCTTCACGAAAATTTAAAATTATAGAATTCTATGGCTAAGTGAGAGTGTTCAAGCATTATAAGTCCGGTTGCCTTGTTCGTTGTGTTGAGTGCCTCCCTAGATGGACCCAAAAATGGGAACAAGAGTGCTCAAATTTATCCCGAACACCCCAGCACTCGTGGCATGGGGGCTGAAGCCGACGACTTGCCATCTCTCATTTGATAAACGGCCGCACAGAAGGTAATATTTTAAATTAACAAGCGTTGCTTAGCGCATATGAACAAAGTTTTCAGCGCACAGGATAACAAAATGCGAGTCTACTCAAATATTACATCTTTGGAGCACTCACCCGCAATAATGCAGGCATCCTTCAGGACACTCTTATAATACATCTCGGGCGTGCGATACTCCTTGCCCGGCGGTGGCGCGTCCGTCACAAGCTTCTCAGCATCCATCTTGCCCCATTGCACCTTTGCACGGGCAAGGGCCCGATGGGCACCTTCAATATAGGCGGAGTGCTTGATGACTTCAACCCATGGACACGCATCCACCAGCCGCCGCACCAGGCCGAAGTAGCTCCCAGGCATGGCGTCCTTGGGCCACACCCGAACTGTGAGGCCCTTCATGGCCTGTTCGGCCACCTTGTGGAGCTCGACCACCTGCTTCAGCTGGTCGCTAAGGGGCACCGGATGTCCGGCCTCAGCATACTGAGACCAGAAGACCTTCTCCGTCGAGCTCCCCTCCTCGGCCCTATAGAAAGCGGCAGCATCGGACACGCTGCCGGGCAGATCTGCGAACGCTCCTGGAGAGCTCCGAATTCGGGTAGGTGATAGGTAATTCACACTCACATGCTTACTTTGCATGAAAAATGCCTTACCCGCCGCTATTTTCTTCAATGCCTCGATTTCCTGGAGGGCCTTGTCGGCTTCGGCCTTAGCGGCTTTGGCACTCTCAAGAGCCGATGCAAGCTCGGACTCTCGAGTCTTCGAGTCGCGCTCCAAACTCTCATGTTTTTCCACGAGAGCCTGCAGCTCTTGCTGTACCTCCGCCACCCGCGCCTCCTACTTCTCTCGCTCGGTGCGCTCCGCGGCCGCATTATGTTCGGCCGCGGACACCGCCTCCTTCAGGGTCGCCACCTCGTTTGTGGCCCCTGCAATACCCATGTTATCCTTGTCATTCTTCTTGCAACCAAATCCTTTTCTGTAAGGTACAATTTTAATAAGGTGTTACTCACCTTCCTTGTCCTCGAGCTGCTTCTTGGCACGGCCGAGCTCGTTCTTGGACCGCTCGAGGCTTTGCTTCAAAGTATTGACCTCCGCAGTCAGTGCGGCAGAGGTCAGCAGCACAACCTGCAATCCCATATTGACATATTTTTTATGACTCCTGCGTATGTCTTTTTAGATCCTCAGTCCGGCTTTTTTTTTCTGAACACCGAACCGAGCATCAGGGGCTACTGTCTATGCGGTACTATTTTACATATATCAAAATTCTTACCTCAAAGCCTGTTAGAAGGCTGCTGCAGGCTTCGGTCAGCCCGCTCTTGGCGAGCTGAACCTTCTGAATCACCGCACTCATGACAGTGCGGTGTTCCTATTTGATGGAAGCGCCGTTGAGCGCCTCCAGCAAGCTTTCCAGCGCCTCCGGTTGGACGGAGGCTGCCGGCGTCACGGTCTTGCCCTTCTTACGAAGGGGCCACCCGCCGGACTCCGGAGCCACTACAGGTTCCGGTGCGGAGTCCGGTGCAAAGTCCGGGAGGTTGCCCTGCGGCACCTCTGGGGCCTCCTCCTCCTGGCGGGTCCCTTCCCGGGATCCCACCTCGGCATTGTTCGCATCACGGGGGTTGGAGGCGGTCGGAAGGGAATACATATCCGACGCACCCAAGGACCCGCTCGACGAAGCGGGAAGATCATCCTTGGGCGGACTGCAGGGTTGTATGCGACATTAGAAAGACACCATGTGGCGAAAAGAAAAATCATGAAGTTATTCGGGAGTCCGGATACTTACGATCTCGCTAGGGGCTTGGCCCTTGGAGGCCAATCCTCGTCGTCGTCGCCGGCGTTGGCAGAGCAGTCCGGGGGAAGAGTCCTTCCCTTCTTGGACCCTTCGGCCTCCCTCGTTGGGGAGGCCTTCCTTTTCTTCCCTCCCCCCGCTGGGGGAGAGGCCTCTTTCTTCTCCTCCTTGCCTTCGTGGGAGGAGTCCGCCTCGGAGTCATCGTCCGATGACACCTGAAAAGGGGAACTCTTTCGAGTGCCCGTGGCCTTCTTCTTGGCCTTCTTCTCCGGCACCACGTGGGGTGCCGGAACCAGCAACCCCGTTAAGCAGGCGTTTGCTGGGTCTTCTGGCAAAGGGGCCGGACAGTTTGTCTGCTCGGCCTTCTTCAGCCAGTCCTGTCAAAGGAGAGGGAGTTTAGATCCTGCATAGAGTCAAACTATGGAAAACAAGTGTCCCATAAAGGGCAAAATCACTTACCTCGCTAGCCGGACGCTGCGAGCTGAATCCGCGATCTTCGGTAGCGGATGCGGGAGCCTCAGCGCCCTTAAACAGCACCCTCCAGGCCTCTTCGTACGTAGTGTCAAAGAGCCCGCTCAAAGTCTGGTGCTGCGCCGGATCGAACTCCCACATATTGAAGTCCCGTTGTTGGCATGGGAGAATCCGGCGGATGAGCATGACCTGGACTACGTTGACAAGCTTGAGCTTCTTGTTCACTAGCTTTTGGATGCAGGCTTGAAGTCCGGTCAGCTCCTCCGAATCACCCCATGTCCGGCCACTCTCTTTCCAGGAGGTGAGCCATATGGGGATGCCAGATCTGAATTCGGGGGCCGCTGTCCATTCAGGGTCACGCGACTCGGTGATGTAGGACCACCCCGATTGCCACCCCTTAATGGTTTCAACGAAGGTGCCCTCAAGCCAAGTAACGCTGGGCATCTTGCCCACCATGGCGCCTCCGCACTCCGCTTGGCTGCCCTTCACAACCTTCAGCTTGACACTGAAGGTCTTGAGCCACACACGCGACGATAAACGCCGAGATATTGAGGATGACATTCGGGGCCAGATCATGGAAATCCAGGTCGTAGTAGAACATGAGCCCCCGGACAAAGGGATGGAGTGGGAAGCCCAGTCCGCGGAGGAAATGGGAAAGGAATACTACCCTCTCATGGGGCCTGGGGGTGTGGATGAGCTCCCCCTCGTCGGGGAGCCGGTGCACGATGTCGCTGGACAGATATCCGGCGCTGCGCAGCTTCTGGATGTGCCCCTCCATAACGGAGGAGGCCATCCACTTGCCTCCCGCTCCGGACATAGTTGGAGAAGGTTGAGGTGAGATGTGCGGACTTGGGCACTGGAGCTCGAGTTCGCGGAGATGGATAAGCAAAGGAGGAAGAAGGCGTAGGTAAAAGGGTTGGATCTTTATCCCCTTATATGGGCTGAGGAAACCATGCGTCCCCACCGGCCGGATAAAACTCGCTTATCTCCCAAGCGCCGCAATCAATGGCGCGGTTGGGTTACCCACGTCCGTATTGATGGGAATCCCGGAATAAGGGGAACACGATCTCTACTTCGACAAGACATGCTAAGGAAACCGCTTCGCTAAACGGGCTGAGGTGGTACAATAAAAACAATTCGAGTAAAGGCTTGGTAGTGGTGTGACGTCACGCCACAAAATACGTCAGCAGATTGAACTTGTGTAAATATTATTTTCTCTACGATGGTATGTGGAATTTATTTTGCAGAGCCGGACACTATCCTGGTGTTCACAATCTTCTATAAATTATTCGGAGGAGGAACCCGCCTTGCAATGCCGAAGACAATATGCGCACCGGACTTGTCGTCATTGAAGCCTGGTTCAGGGGCTACTGAGGGAGTCCTGGACAAGGTGGTGTCCGGATAGCCGAACTATCATCATCGGCCGGACTCCAAGACTATGAAGATACAAGAAGACTTCGTCCCGTGTCCGGATGGGACTTTCCTTGGCGTGGAAGGCAAGCTTGGCAATACGGATATGTAGATCTCCTACCATTGTAACTGACTCTGTGTAACCCTAGCCCTCTCCGGTGTCTATATAAACCGGATGGCTTTAGTCCATAGGACGAACAACAATCATACCATAGGCTAGCTTCTAGGGTTTAGCCTCCTTGATCTCGTGGTAGATCTACTCTTGTAATACCCACATCATCAATATCAATCAAGCAGGACGTAGGGTTTTACCTCCATCAAGAGGGCCCGAACCTGGGTAAAACATCGTGTCCCTTGTCTCATGTTACCATCCACCTAGACGCACAGTTTGGGACCCCCTACCCGATCCGCCGGTTTTGACACCGACACCCACCATGCTTGCTAATTGTTATTTTAAGGATGGAGTACCTAAGAAACTGGGAAACCCAGGAATACCAACTATACCATGCTCCATTAAAAGAAGTTATGTCAAAACTGCTTTATGTGATTTAGGAGCCAGTGTTAGTGTTATGCCTTTCTCTTTATATAAAAGACTTGATTTGAATAAACTTACACCTACTGAAATATCATTGCAAATGGCGGACAAATCAACTACCATACCTATCGGTGTTTGTGAGGATGTGCGTGTTGTAGTTGCAAATGTTACTATCTTGACAGACTTTGTTATACTTGATATGACCAAGGACGACAATATGTCGATCATCCTTGGTAGACCCTTTTTGAATACTACAGGGGCTGTTATTGATTGCAACAAAAGCAAAGTCACTTTTCATATCAATGGTAATGACGGGGGGATAGACCCCGGGTAGCCTCATCAGCACTTCAACACTTTTTAAGACATCGGGGCTGGCCAATCCCCTCAGTCCGACTGGTCGCAAGGCCGGCCCTCGGGGCCGGCTGGAGCTAGAGGACCACCTCCTAGAAGGCGGTGGATCCCAAGAAGGCGGCACGCTCCAGAAGGCGGCAAGGCCTGGGCTGACTCCTAGCGGGTGGCCAGTCCTTTCCCTCGGAGTTCGGGCCCGACCAAGAGACAAGCTGGGGCATGGCTACAGTGCGCCATGCCTCCCCCAAATCCTGGGCGTATGGCTACAGTGACCGCCGCCAGGCAGCCGTCGACCCGCCCGACGCGGTACTGTAGCCACGTCGCGCCTAACACAACCTCCGTCAGCACGGATGGTGCAATAGTGGAGAGCCGTCCGTGGGACCGGTAGGCGGTGGGTCCCACCTGTCGTCCAGTTCCTCGGCAGCCGGCAGGGCCCACCAGAGGCGGGCCCCAGCAGCCGATGAAGAACCCGGCCTCCTTAGTTACTGACGGCTGGGACCTACTACCCGGCTGAATTACCATTATACCCATGGGGGGTAGGCCTATATAAACCCCCAGGTTCACCCATGCAAAGGGTTCACACTCCATTTCCCTCCACCCATAGCTAGGGAAGAGATAGAGCTAGCCTTACCCTTCTTCTTCCTCTGGCCGAACAGCTCAAGGAGCAACCTTGTAGCTACCATATTGATCATAGTCATCATGCGGAGACCCCGCAAAGCAGGACTAGGGGTGTTATCTCCACGGAGAGCCCCAAACCTGGTAAGACTCGTCAGCATCCGAGGTCTTGCCTACTCCCGCTTCTAGAGCCCGGCAACGTACTCCTGTCCCCAAACATGATAAGCCATCCCTTGGTATATGTCGAGGAAATACCACGACATTTGGCGCCCACCGTGGGGCTAAGTGCACCGTCGGCCGGAGACACATTATGGACGGGAACCCTCTTCCTTCCCAGCGAGCGCAGCCATCCTGGCGCACCGGATGGCGCTTGTGCCGTCACGTTGCACGGCGTGTAGGCCGCGTGCACCGCAAACTCCCTCACCGATCTCCTTGGTGGGATCCACCTCGCCGACGAGCCCGTGCCCGACGCGGGATCGGCCAGCTCCGAGAGCTGCCTCGTCAACCTCCTCGGCAAGCTCCACATTGCCAACAAGCTCGCCTCCAACTTGGAGTATGTTAGCTCCACCAATCCGCCTGTCGAGATGCTCATCGACTCCGACGCGGCGAACGCAGATATCTACCCCGACCATGTGGAGATCATCAACGACCGCTCCCTTCCGCGGACAGCAATACCAGTGCCAGCACTGTCACAGAGGTGCTAGTTGTTAGCCAGGACAGAGCCTCTGCCGGAGCAGTCCGGGACCCGCTGCAGGCGGCACTGTGGGGTCTGCCCGCTCCGGTCGAGGTAGGCACCGATGGTGCAACACTGGAAACATTCCGCGTCTCGCTGCTCGACAGCGCCAACAAGTTGGCCACCGTGAGGCACCTACCAACGCGAGATCGACCGCGCCGTGGGCGACATGCCGGCTGCTGGCGAGCCGAGCCGACTGGGCGCGATCCGGCAATGCGGTGCGGCCATCGCCAGCATGCTGGGGGCCGACTGCCCTGTCTACGCCACCCCGATGGAGAACCTGCACGCCGTCCAGGCGGCGGTAGACGAATTGGACCACCCAGAGGGCGACGAGCATCACTGCATGATGGAGCGCCTCTAGTAGCTCCTCGACGTGGCTTCCGCACAGCAGGAAGCCGGTTGGTGCATGGTGGCGCCCGACGTGCAGGACAAGAATAGTCTCCCTCGCCATGAGCATGGAGCGACCTGCCGGACCCCGACAGGCGGCACCTACGGTCGGACAGACCTAGAGAAGGGTGCCAGCCGCAGCCGGTGCACCCACATCATGATCGAGACGGCCGCCCACGAGCAGTGGAACAGCGGGACGACAGTCCGCCTTCCCCACGTTGGGAGAGGCGCGCCTTCCCGCCGCCTATTGAGCACCCGACTTTCAAAGGCTAGCTGGCCCCCACGAAGGAGTTGGAGAGAACGGCGCCCGCCACCGGATCGACTGACTCGCTCGGTCCCTAGCGGTATAAGAAGAAGATACGATCTGTCCGCCTTGTTTTGCCCCCCGCATACGCGACAAACCCTTCCCCAAAGGGTTTTCGCTCCCACGAGACACTCCCAAGTACAACGGCTCCGTGAAGCCGGAGGACTGGCTGGTCGACTACTCCACAACCGTCAACATAGCAAATGGTAACAAGTGTGTTGCTGTGAAGTGTGTTCTACTCATGCTCCAGGGCATGGCCCGGACATGGCTGAACAGCCTCAAGTCGTACATCATCAACAGCTGGCTGGATTTCACCGAAGTCTTCATCTGCAACTGCACCAACACCTACAAGCGGCCGCCCAAGCCTCGCCAACTCTCCATATGCGTTCAATGACCGACTAAGTCCATCCGCGACTACCTGACGCGCTGGGCCGAGCTGTGAATCCTGCGAAGGGGTGCATGAGGTGTAGGCCATAGAATACTTCACTGCTGGATGCAGAGAGGGCACCCTACTCAAGCACAAGCTCCTCTACGATGAGTCGGCCACCCTAGACGAACTGATGATCATAGCGGACAAGTACGCCATGGCCGACTCCCCCATGAAGTCAGAACTATGAGTGGACGCGTCCAGGAAGGTGCTCCCTCCAGCTCCCCAAACACCGGCTGGTCACACCAACCGGCGCCAGCCGAACGACAACAAGCGCAAGGCCCAGCAGCCAGCAGGTAGCAGCAGTCGAAGATCAGCAGCCGGCTAGGCAGTCCGCCCCCAAGTGTCAGCAAAGTGGCAAGGGAGCATGGCAGCCTGCTTTCTCCTTCGAGTAGGCCCTCGACGCCCCGTGCAAGTTCCATAGCGGCGCGAAGCCGTCCAACCACACCACTTGGAAGTGCAACTAGCTCGCTCAGATCACCAAGGGCGAGGCCCTCCCACCTCCCCCACTACCCGGCCCGGCAGCTCCGGCCGCTCAGCAGTCGACGGCCCGACCTGTCGGCATGCTCCAAGATGAGTTTCCCGACGAACATGCCGCCTATGTCGTCTTCACAAGCGAAGCCGGCGACAAGCACAACAGACGGCAGCAGCACCGTGAGGTGAACGCTGCCAGCTCAAAGGTTCCCACTCGCATGCACTGGTCCGAGAGGCCCATCACCTAGAGCTAAGCTGAACCCCCGGCCGTGATGCCCTCACCGGGTGCATACGCCTTGGTGCTGGAAGCAACCTTCGCAACAGAGAGGCGAACTTGCCGTTTCGTTCGAGTTCTGATAGACGGCGGCAGTAGCATCAACATCCTGTACCACGAAACCATGGAGCGGTTGGGCATCAAGGCCAAGCAGCTTCAGCCTAGCCGGACTGTCTTCCACGACAAAGTCCCTGGCCTTTCCTGCTCTCCAATCGGCAAGATCAAGATCGATGTCCTATTCGGCAACAGGGACCACTTTTGCCGTGAACCAATCTAGTTTGAGGTGGTCGACCTAGACAGCCCCTACCACACGCTCTTGGGCCGCCCTGCACTGGCTAAGTTCATGATGATCCCACACTATGCCTACCTGAAGGCCAAGATGCCGGGCACCAAGGGCATCATCACTGTTGCTAGGGACTACCAAAAGTCGCTCGATTGTGCTGCCGCCAGCAGCCGGCTGGCCGAGTCCCTCGTCATCGCTCAAGAGAAGCGTCTCCTTGACCGGATGGTAGCCATGGCCAGCGAGAAGACGGCCATGCCGACTGATCCCAAGGAGACGGAAGCATGGGCCTCCTTCCAGCCGGCTAAAGAGACCAAGCAGATCCCCTTGGACCCAGCACACCCGGAGAGGTTTGCTGTCATAGGCATTGGCCTCGACAGCAAATAGGAAGGAGAGCTCATCGATTTCCTCCATGAGAATAGACATCTTCGCATGATCCCCCAAAGAAATGTCGGGTTTCTCGACGAATTTCCCCGAGCACAAACTGCATGTGAGGTCAGATGCCAAGCCGGTCAAGCAACCCCTCTGCCGCCTATCAGAAGAGAAGAGAAGGATCGTTGGTGAAGAAATCGCCCGGCTTCTGGCAGCCGGCTTCATCATGGAAGTTTTCCACCCGGACTGGCTTGCCAACTCGGTCCTCATCTTGAAGAAGAACAACAAGTGGCGCATGTGCATTGACTACACTAGCGTCAACAAAGCCTACCCCAAAGATCCGTTTGCTCTGCCACAGATAGATCAAGTGATTGACTCCACAGCCAGATGCGAGCTGTTGTCTTTCCTTGATGCCTACTCCGGCTACCACCAGATCAGGCTGGATCCGGCAGATCGCCTGAAGACCACCTTCATCACACCATTTGGCCCTTTTTGCTACATCACCATGACGTTCAGCTTGCCAAATGCTGGCGCCACATTCCAATGATGTATGCAGAAGTGATTTTTAAAGCAACTCGAACACAATGCCCACGTCTATGTGGACGGCATTATGGTGAAGACGGAGAAGCGTGCTACCCTGATGGAAGACCTCAAGGAGACCTTTGAGAACCTACGTCGTTTCAACGTCAAGCTCAACGCGGAGAAGTGTGTCTTTGGTGTACCAGCCCGCCAACTCCTTGGCTTTCTTGTCTCGGAACGTGGCATCGAGTGCAATCCCGTAAAGATCAAGGCCATCGAGCGAATGGAGAAACCCACCAAGATGCGTGACGTCTAAAAGTTCACCGGGTGCCTCGCATCCCTCAGCCGCTTCATCAGTCGGCTGGGCGAGAAGGAACTTCCTCTGTACCATCTCATGAAGAAGACCACTTGTTTTGAGTGGAATGACCAGGCAGACGCCACTTTCTTCCATCTCAAGCACATGATGTCTATGCCGCCTATCCTGGCGGCTCCGACTACTAAAAAGCCCATGCTCCTCTACATCGCCGCCACCAACCGAGTCATCAGCATGGTGATCGTCGTCGAGCATGCAGAGGATGGCAAGGTACAATCGGTCCAGAGGCCAGTGTACTACCTGAGCGAGGTCTTGTCCACGTCCAAGCAGAACTACCCCCATTACCAGAAGATGTGCTATGGCGTGTACTTCGCCACCAGGAAGCTGAAGCAATATTTCCAAGAGCACTCCATCACGGTTGTCTGCACTGCCCCCTCGCTGAGATCATGGGCAATAGAGAGCCTCAGGTCGGGTGGCCAAGTGGGCCATTGAACTGGCTCCCCACACCATCCTCTACCAGCCCCGCACCGCCATCAAATCCCAAGCGTTGGCCAACTTCCTAGTCGACTGGGCCGAGTCCCAGTACCTGCCGCCAGCGCCGGATTCTACACATCGGCGGATGCACTTTGATGGATCAAAGATGCGCCCCGGCTTGGGAGCTGGCATCGTCCTTACCTCCCCCAAATGCAACAGGCTGAAGTATAGACTACGGATCCACTTCGCCACCTCCAACAATGTAGCCGAGTACGAGGAACTCATCTTTGTGCTCCGATTGGCCCAAGAAATCGACATCCGCCGCATCCTCTACTACGGTGAGTCACACTTGGTGGTCTAGCAGTCGTCCGGCGATTGGGACGCCAAGGACACCAACATGGCGAGCTACCGCTTCCTCGTCCAGCAGATGAGTGGGCACTTTGATGGATGTGAGTTCCTTCACATACCACGAGCCGACAACTATGCAGCGGACACCCATGCCTGCATTGGCTCCACCCGGCAAGCCATACCAGCCAGCGTCTCCCTCGAGTGCCCGCGAAAGCCATTTGTCAAGCCCTCGCCGGAGTCCGACTCCATCTTTGTGCCGGCTGACCCCGGAGAAGTCGAATCTGGCTCGGGGACTTCAGCAGCCGGCCCGGGGACTTCGGTAGTCGGCCAAGGGACTTCACCAGGTGGCCCGGGGGCTGCAGCACCAACATCTGGTCCAGAAGCCCCAGCAGGCGGCCCGGAGGCTGCTACAGCCGTCCCGGGGACTTCATCTGCACCACCAAGAGCGGCCGCTCCAGCCCACCGCCTCCCAAACCCGGCTACCCTCGTGCCAGTCCCTGTATTTACAGTGGTGGAGGCCCCATCTTGGGCACAACCCATCCGTGACTACTTGGTAAGCGGCATGCTACCAGCCGACAAAGTACTAGCCCGACAGATCCAGCACAGAGCAGGCGCCAACACCATCTTCAACCAAGAGCTCGCCAGGTGGAGCGTGACCTGCGTCTATTAGCGCCGCGTGGAGCCAGAGAAGGGCATAGAAATCCTCAGGGATATCCATCAAGGAGAATGTGGCCACCATGCCGCCTCCAGGTCCCTCGTAGCCAAAGCCTTCCGCCATGGTTTCTTCTTGTCGACTGCTTTGGATGACGCCAAAGAGTTGGTCAAGAAATGCAAAGGGTGCCAGAAGTTCAGCACCAAGCAACACTAGCCAGCCTCTGCCCTCAAGACCATCCCCATCACCTGGCCATTTGCCATGTGGGGTTTGGATATGGTGGGTCCTTTCAAGACAGCACGCGGCGGCATGACCCATTTGCTAGTCCCGTGGACAAATTCACCAAGTGGATAGAAGCCAAGCCAATCAAGAAGCTGAATGGTCCAACTGCTTTCACATTCATCACCGACATCACCGTCCAATACAGCCTTCCACACAACATCATCACCGACAATGGCACCAATTTCGCCAAAGGCGCCTTGGCCCGTTTCTGCGCAAATTAGGGCATCTGACTAGACTTAGCGTCCGTTGCCCACCCGCAGTAAAACGGCCAGGTGGAGCGAGCAAACGCCTCATCTTGTCCGACATCAAGCCCCGCCTGATCGAGCTGCTGGAGCGATCGGCCGGCTACTGGATCGACGAGCTGCCGACCGTCCTCTAGAGCCTTCGGACCACGCCCAACAAATCAACCGGCTTTATGCGCTTCTTCCTTGTGTACGGTGCCGAGGCTATCATCCCCACAGATATTGAGTTCGACTCGCCTCGCGTCACCATGTACACGGAGGCAGAAGCAAAGGAGGCATGAGAAGACGGTGTCGACCTGCTGGAAGAGGCCCGACTGCTAGTGTGCAGCTGGTCCGCCATCTACCAGCAGAGCTTACGCCACTATCACAACAAAAAGGTCAAGCCGCGCTCACTCCGTGAAGGCGACCTTGTGCTCCGCCTGATCCAGCGATCAGCCGGATAGCACATGCTCGCCGCACCTTGGGAAGGCCCCTTCATCATCAGCAAGGCCCTAGGCAATGATTCGTACTACCTCATCGATGCCCAGAAGCCCAGGGCACACAAGTGATGCACAGCTGGCAAAGAGACGGAGCGGCCATGGAACGGAAATCTACTCCGCCCGTTTTATAGTTGATTCGAGCGTATGCACCACACCAACTTTTGTACTAAGTAAAAGACCTCAGGTCCCCCGAGGTGCACTCAGGGGCTACCTTTTTATCTATGAGATAAACTTATGCCATGATTTGAGTTTTTTCTATTCCTGCCCCGTCTGGGTTCCGGTTAGCCGGCCCGGGGGTCGCTGCCTTGACCTAAGTTCGCACCAGCCGGAACCGACTAGTAGTGTGCCGACGCCAAAGCCCTCTCTTCATTCCAAGTCGCAGCTCGCAGTGCGACTGTCCAACTGACGAAGAGCCAAAGGCCGGAAACGCCGTCCACACGAAAACCGACTAAGGAAAATGCAAACTAAGGCCAAGCCGGCCTCTCGCCTCTCTCGTCCATCTGCTCAGCAGCCAACATGCCGACTTCTCTCTCGATTAGCTATGCTCTACGCGGCTAAAGTAATTTGCCTTTTCTAAAAATGACCAAGTCCCCGACCCAGCCACAGACCACAGAGCGGCTGTCCGGCTGGCAGGGAGGCGGCCAAAGGAACACGACAAAGGAAAAAGCCAAAGAGAGAAAAGCGAATTAAAGCTAGAACCCGACAACACATACAATAATGTGGGGATTTAAACTTTAACAATTGCAAAATGCCCAAGGCCAGCATTCATCAAGTTTAAGATACACCCCCAGTGGGTGGAATTACGCATAATTAACATTGATTTTCCAGCACAAAGACAGAAAAAACTTGAAAGAAGATAAACATGCCGTCTAGGCAGACGACCCCTCGGGCTGAGCGGACTGGTTGGTGGCAGGCGTAGCTCCGACTGTGGGGCTTCCGGCTGCAGGGGCTCGGCTCGGCTGTCAGCAGCGGCTGACGAAGTCTCCGGCAGGTCGCTAGTCGGTGCTGGGTCGGGCTGAGTCCGGCTAGTCGCTCTGCCGTCTGGAGCAACATAGCTGCCGTCCTCGCCCTTGACATCCTCGTCGCCTTCATCGCTGGAGGCGATCTCCTCCACCGAGTCCTTCCCGTCCGACGGGTCCCGACCAAACTAGGAGGGGGGAACGATGGCGCCATCATCTGCCCGCTCCGAGAAGAAGACGTTGACATTGGCGTAGTCGGGGAGGGCAGACGCTCGAATGGCGATGTTCTCGCTCTCCGGCGCCAGCTCCGGTAGCGCCTCCTGGCGGAAGGTCGCCAGCTGCGACATGCACACGCCAGGGTACCAGGCCTTGACAAACTCCAGCGCCTTGGCGGCGCCAGCTCGCGCAGCAGAGATCTTCCAGGCGTCGAGCCGTTGGACCGCCACCTCCAGCCAGTCGGCTGTTCGACTAGGAGTCCACGGAATCGGACTACCCGGCCAGAAGGCCTCCAAGACCTGAGACCCGGCGCGCTGAAGCCGGTGGAGTAGGCGGCACATCGGCTCAAGGCGTATCCTGGCGGCTGTGAGCTGCTGTAACACCCACGATGCGGCTATATCTCCCACGTGTCGAAGCACGACTTAGAGGCATAACCGCATGGTGGTTTTGTCGCAAGAAGGGTCATCTTCACACAATCCCATGTAATGAACAAGAATGGGACAAAGAGAGTTGTCTTACAATCGCCACTTCACACAATACATAATTAAGATCATACATCATTCAAAATACACTCATAGACCGGCTACAGTCAAATCCAAATGAAAAGAAGACAACCCCAAATGCTAGATCCCCGATCGTCCCGACTGGGCTCCTCTACTGATCATCTGGAAATGAAACATAGTAACGACCAAGGTCCTCATCAAACTCCCACTTGAGCTCGGTTGCGCCATCTGCGCTAGTATCCTCGGCACCTGCATCTGTTTTGGTAGAATCTGTGAGTCACGAGGACTCAGCAATCTCACACCCGCGAGATCAAGACTATTCAAGCTCATAGGTAGGAAAAGGGGTAATATGGTGGAGCTGCAGCAAGCACTAAGCATATATGGTGGCTAACATACGCAAGTGAGAGCGAGAAGAGAAGCAACGCATCGGTCGAGAAACTAGAAGTGATCAAGAAGTGATCCTGAAACTACTTATGTCAAGCATAACTAAAACCGTGTTCACTTCCCGGACTCCGCCGAGAAGAGACCATCACGGCTACACACGCTGTTGATGCATTTTAAAGAAGTCAAGTGTCAAGTTATCTACAAGCGGACATTAACAAATTCCCATCTGCCTCATAACCGCGGGCACGACTTTCGAAAGATAATATACCCTGCAGGGGTGTCCCAACTTAGCCCATCATAAGCTCTCACGGTCAACGAAGGATATACCTTCTCCCAAGAAGACCCGATCAGTCTCGGAATCCCGGTTCGCAAGACATTTCGACAATGGTAAAACAAGACCAGCAAAGCCGCCCGATGTGCCGACAAATCCCGATAGGAGTCGCACGTATCTCATTCTCAGGGCACACCGGATAAGTCAAGCTACGAGTAAAACCAACCCTCAAGT
>NC_057795.1:424512133-424514370 GCF_018294505.1 Triticum aestivum | reverse complement strand
GGGTTAAAATAAAGATGACCCTCGGGCTCGCGAAAACCCAAGGGAAAAAGGCTTAGGTGGCAAATGGTAAAACCAAGGTTGGGCCTTGCTGGAGGAGTTTTATTCAAAGCAAACTGTCAAGGGGGTCCCATAAATCACCCAACCGTGTAAGGAATGCAAAATCAAGGAACATAACACCGGTATGACGGAAACTAGGGCGGCAAGAGTGGAACAAGACACCAGGCATAAGGCCGAGCCTTCCACCCTTTACCAAGTATATAAGGTGCATTAATTAAACATGAGATATTGTGATATCCCAAAATATCCATGTTCCGACCAGGAACAAACTTCATCTTCACCTACAACTAGAAACGCTATAAGAGGGGCTGAGCAAAAGCGGTGACATAGCCAAACAATGATTTGCTAGGATAGGATGGTTAGAGGCTTGACATGGCAATAGGGAGGCATGATAAACAGTGGCAGGTAGAGCTAACATAGCGATAGAGCGAGCAACTAGCAAAGCAAAGATAGAAGTGATATCGAAGGTATGGTCATCTTGCCTGCAAGGTTCTCAGAATTGTCGAAGGCTTGATCCTCGTTAGCGTACTCAACAGGTTCCTCGTGCACGTACTCGTCTCCCTGCTCTACCCAAAGCAAGAACACAAGCAAAAGAACCACAATAAATCACGGTGCAATGCACAAGCAACATGATGCAATACATGTCATGATATGCGAGATGTGATATGCAATGCGTATGCGTGCTCCGGGAGGAAAAAGGATGAAAAAGGCATCAACTTGGCAAACCAAGTATGCCACTGGAAATATGAGATGATTTCGGTTGAAATCGATATAAGGATCACCGGGAACGGATGCATGGTTTGCAAATGGCAAGCAAAACAAGAATGACACAAATCTGCGATTAACAGCACGATGCTACTTAGCATGCAACAAGAAACTATGCTACAACACCCAACATACAAACAAAGCATATGGAAGTGATCTACGGGAGATGCTTAACAAAAGAGGAACACTGAGCTACGACTAAATCACACCACAACAGGTTCAAACAAGCATGGCGAAAGTGCAAAAAATATCAGGTTGGACATGGCATAAACAGCATCACGAAGCAATGTTCAGAGCAAGTTCTCAACATGCTACAGGAACTTATAATCGCAAAACAAGACATGGCATGATTCTACTCAAAGCATAGACCAAAAGTACCTTACTGACCATGAGCCAAAAAGGATCAGAAAATATCATGGAACACATGTAAACATAGCAAGTTCCGTTAACAGATTCAGCAAACAGAGCATGGCATTGGCAGAAGTATGAAGGCATCTTCGCGAGCTCGATGCACTCACTACAGAGCATTTCATGATAAACTAAGCATACATCCATCAAGAAGACATGGCATAGAAGCTATAAATGGCAAGAACAACATCATAGCATACACGGATCAACTACAACAACCTTGGCAAAATTGAATAACATGTAAACAATCTGCCAGGAAACATTTTGTAGCAAAAGTAGAGCACGAAAATGACATGCTAGACTACTCCATAATTTCATCCAGGGGCATGGATGGATAGAGCATAACCATAGGTTCAAAACATCCTTACTGAAGTAACTCAAAATATGCATGGATCTCTCTGTAGCTTCAAGTTTACATGGCATCAAAATAACAGCAGAACAGGGACTAAAATCAGCAACATCACGAAGCCTAGTTTGCTTGCTGGTGCTAGTCACCACAGAGATCACAAAAATACATGGCATACACCCCTGTAAAGATGGCATGGCATAGTTCAAATCACATGTAGGGCTCAACTTCATAAGATGCACACATCAATCATGGCAAAAATGACAAAAGTGCATGTTCTGTAAGAATCTGAAACTAACATCACATAGCCCTCTTCCAACAGCATTTCGGGCATCAAGATGAGCTCAAATGAAAATGATGCCATGAGATGAAATGATGTACTCGTTGATACGAACAATTCGGTATGCTACACGCCCAAAACGGAGCCACGGGTGCAAAGTTATAACACGATGAACAGGGCATGATAAAATCAAAACATTCAGGGACTTAGGCGAAATACGGGGTCAACCTCGGGTTCTTCTCAGATCCGAACTAGATCTGGGCACGGACGCCGATGCACGCCGGAGTAGGAGCTCGGGGAGGAGGAAGACGGCCGGGGAAGAAGCCGGGGCGACGGCGGCGACGTCTGGCGGGGCGGGGCCGGCCAGAGCGCGTCGGGCGG